>NW_028145718.1:1142500-1332500 GCF_977016875.1 Pavona decussata
ATACAGTATACCAAGCAAGTAAAGTACATCAAGCAAGTAAAGTACATCAAGCAAGTAAAGTACACCAAGCAAGTAAAGTACACCAAGCAAGTAAAGTACACCAAGGAAGTAAAAGTACACAAAGCAAGTGAAGTAGGCCATTTACTGTATGGTTTAATATACCGGTTACATATAGTGTGCTTTGAGTTCTGATTGGTTCATTGGGGTGTTTACATCAATTGTGATGGGTCGGAGTGATTACTGGTTTTGATTTTACGACACTTAACTGAAAACTGTGAACTGTCTTACAGTGACAATTTGAACAGTTTTCCACCAATTTTGGACAAACATGTTTTGTTGTGTTAATTTTCCAACAGTTCTCAGGGTTGCTGCACTCTGGCCAACCAAACTCAACAAGCCACCATTAAGTTTCCAATAAAGCAAAAAAGGCAAAAATCTGTCAGTCATCAAATGACTGACATAGGGTACGAGGCTTAGGACCAAAATTGAGAAGCCACATTTTTTATTCTTTACATAATGTCTTCAAACACAAAAAATGATTTTCTAGCTTTAATTTTCCACGCTTTCCAGTTGCTGTTTCTTTCACTTTAAAGTCTATCTGTGCCACATGTTTATTACACACTAGCCGCTTACAACAATTTTCAGAAACTAGCTCAATGGCTTAATCTAACGAAATGAACAACAAATTCATATTAACAGTTATCAACATTTTTTTCAACTGCGTCTGTCTGCATACAAGCAAATATTTGACTGCAGGCTCAGCTTATATCAAATATAAAACAACCAAGACAATATTTACTCAGTCAAGTTGAAGACCCTTTACTACAACTACAACATAACTTAGCATAACTGAAGTTTGAAATAAAACTACTTATTTTATAAAGAACGAAAAAGTATATTATCAAATGCCTGACCAGAAAATATGGCACCACTTACAACATTGAAACATACAAAAATTGAATCAAATTAAAAGTTTCAAATAAACAACATACCATGCAAATTGGTGATAAGTTTCTAATTTCCAATACAATTACTACAATTTGGGCGTTGTCAAAAATTGAAGAAAATGTGAAAACGTGAGCATGCTGTCCTACACAATAAATACTGCTACTTAAACATCTTGTGTAGGTAATCTGACTAACGCAGATTTTGTCTTATAATTGTTGTACCACTGGCCCCAGTTGTTCAAAAGCTGATTAACGCTAATCCACTATTAAAATTTCACTAAGGTTTTCATCTCGCTCATTAAATGTTTTTAAAAGTTAACTTTAACCTAATGTCATTAAAATGGTACAGAAAAGTCTAAGTCAAAACTGAGAGTCAAGAATATTTATTGATTAGTAATCAAGCTCAAATCACAAAGTTCACGTTAAACTTAGGTTGGCTTAATCAAGCTTTGAACAACTGGGCCCAGATGGCTAAGGCCACACTATTTTGATAAATCAAATTGTTCTTGTTGTTTAATTTCTACTATACAAAACGTGTAAAGGACAAATTTATTTCAATATTTCTTGTATGGCAGTGTTATAACAAACAGCAAAAAAATTAAACGTCCTAAAATTCAATTTTTTATGGTATGTATAAATATTCTGCATATATTTACCAACACTTGCATAATTTCACAAAAGTGCATACATTAATTGCATACAGTACATTTGTGTGCAAAGCAACGTGATGATTAAAGGGGGTCTACAGAACATTGGTGAGGCCCCAGTTAATATAATAATCAGACTAATTTCTTGTTTCAATTGTAATTTTCATGCTCTCTCATTGATCAGAATTTGTATCAGCTTGAATTTTAACAAGATTAAATCAAAGTTTAAATTCTTGGTCTTATGTCTCCACCTACTCACACCCTCTCTCAGTGACTCTAGCACAATTTTCCTTTGCACTCATTTTTCATTCACCTATGTTAAACTTACAAACATACCACATCTGTGTACATAATTTATTACAAACCACATTAGTTTAATATCTGCAATGCCTCAACAAAAGAGCAAGTTGCACATCAGTATGCTCTCTGTCTTAACTACAATGTTGATTATCCATCCATCAAATCTGACCAATACCAATACATTACATTCACTTGATTGTTTGCCACCTAGAACAATGTGAACTTACCTCATTAAAGTGTATAAGAAAAGAACTTTTTCACTTGCAAAAATGTAAAAATTCCAGGGGTGACTTATATAATATATTTCTAACTTTAACAGTCACCCTACTTTCTGAGAGCATTAATTTTAACAATGAATTTGCTCTGCTAAAAAGATTTCAAAAATTTATTTTAAAACTTTCCACTTAAAAACAACAACAACAACAACAACAACAACAAAATAATTCATTTCAAATACACTTCAGTGGTAAACACACACCTAGAGAGGGGTTTCTAACATTAATGCCTAAATTATAACAATACCGGTATTAAATAATACTAACAACAACAACATTATCTGCCATATAAGATGAAATCCTATTATTATAAGCCCTGAGGTATGCAAGTTAATTTTGACTGAGGGGGTTTAACTGATCTGGCTTAGATCTTTGGACCTGGCTATTTCAAGTTAGCTACATAAATAGCCTACAAGTAAATACTATGAAACAATCAATAAAATTACAAACCTAAAACTTATTAATTCCCTGAAACATCTGTTTTTCATAGAGAAAACCTCTACTACAGCAGCAATGATTTATTATTGATAGTTTCCAAATAATTCTAAAGTCAGATTTCAAAAACAAAATTTAATAATTGATCAAGAACCCTAGCCTGCTTTGTAGAAAAATGTCAATTACTCGGAAGCAACACATCTGCAGCAGTTTTTGCCGATATGTTGCTTGCATCTTTCTATTAATAGCAGATTGTAAGTGGGAAGACAGAGGGAGGGGGAAGCATCCTTTTGTTGTGGCTGTTATTTCTATCGCACTTATTTTATCCACCAAGAAAAGACAGCAGGGACTTTAAGCAACCACGACGGCAAAGCCAACGAAAGTGTCACTTAAAAATATATGTTTACATTTCTTGAACTACTTTGCAATTATTTCAACTCGTTTAACTTATATAATATGGATGAACTATCCAGTAAAAGAATTGGTAGGGACAGTGTTTAAGTTAAGCCAGCAAATAAAAAAATTCACCGTCACGTGCTCACGTTCTCCACAAAACCTTGAATTTGGTCATTTCACATTCAACTTGTTGTTTTACTGAAAAAAATTTACCAAAATGTATAATGTACGTGCAGGGCCATTGTTTTTCTCATTAAATCCTATTGTTTTGTGACATTCTTGTTGATGTTGCTGTAGCAGCTGCTTGAACTCCGTAGTTTCTTGTTGGGTGAAACAAGAGCTAAAAAAGCCAGATGCCATTGCAGGCCAGGGACTTGGAGTAATTATTCAAAAAGATTTTCTGTCGGCAGACTAATGTAGTTAAAATCTAGGGTCTGAAAGCAGGATTTTATGGTTTCAGAAATGTTGCCTAACATGAACAACCTCCTTGTGACTCATCATTTGCTTCATCAACCTCTCGTAGCTTGGTGCCTCTGTTTGGATTATTGTTAAATACGTTGTTAGGTAATGTGGCCTTATCAACACAGTTTTCCATTCTCCTCATCACCTGTAAAGAAGAAAAGACGCAAACATTTAATACTGTAACCATTTGCAACAGAGATTCAATGAGAGGCTACATGTGAATTTGACTGTTTACAGATGAAATTTGATTTTCTGGTACAAACATGAAGTTAAGTCCATTCTATCATAACATCCCACATGTAAAATAATTAGAAGGTTAAACAATAATTTCCAGTAGATCAGTACAAAAGAACCTTTAAAGATGGAAAGTTTAATTGGCTTGAATAACAACAATTAATTTTGATCAGGGTGCAGATTAATTTAATCAGCAGAGATCTCCGTAAGCCCTGGCGACCGGCGAAAATCGCCGGCTAGTCGTACTGGGCGCGCCGGCTACTCAGATCCAATTAAAAAAAAATACTTTGTTTTGCATCCAACGGCATCTTTTCCATTTGCGATGCCTACTTTCCCTTGGGTAAATACATTACAAAATAAATAAAGTTTTCTTATTGAGCCAAGTGTCCAAAAATGTTTTTGACTGAATAAACTTGAAAGTTTCGTCGAGAATTTCGCCTCACCACCGCTTGCATCTGCTTGCAGACGTCAATCGAACGCTCAGCAAACGAGACAGGCTCAGATTGCGAGGCAGCGGCTACCACCGTAGAGCACTCCATATCAGACAACATACTCTGTATTCCAACACGTGCAAAATGGCGGAAAAGCGGCAGCGTGGGCTGGCTGAGATTTGGAAGGCACTTACGCGATTTTAAAAATTCCTCTGCCGGCTACTCCATTTTATTCTCCTTCTACTCCAAAATTTAGGGAGAACCCTGATCAGCGTGGTATTAATATCAGAAAATAACTATCCAGAGAAAACTGACATTAGTTTTGATAATTCATGTGCCAGAATTCATTGAAAATTTTCCCAGCATTTCAAAGACCGTACACATGCACATGTTTTCATCTCAAAGTTATTTTAAGATAACCAAATAACATCTTCAGGACAGCTAGCCTGAAAACATTGTCCATTAGCAAGATTACTGATCATAAGAAAACCCTGAAATGTAAATATGTAAAGGAATACTTGTTTCACAATGGATAGCAATACCCACTGCCATTTCAGTTCAGCAAACAGTTTTTAATTTACAGAGCTTTCATCTGATGGCAAATTTACTAAAATTGTTTTCAGGTCTCCTGCAGTTATTCTGTAATTTAAATTCTTTACTTTTTTACTTGAAAATACCTAAAAGGCCCCCTATCCCAACCCCACCCCCCCCCCCAAAAAAAACTTAAATTGCTACTGGACATGAGTTTCTTTGCACGCTGAGTACTTTACACTTTGTTGTTCCAGAAAATACCCCTACTCAACTTCACCGGTATGCTGTTGAAGTGCAGGGTTTGCAAACGTCTTTATTAAAGATTTAAATTTAACCAAAAAGGCTGTTATCTGTTAAAAGTAAATACTTTGATACACCTACACAAATAAAATTTTAAGACACCTTACTTTCAGCAATTCTTTTGCAATATTTCAGGGCTCGAAATGACGGCTGGTCAACGGACAATGTCCGGAATGATTGGGGAGTTGACCGGTCAACCTCTCGTCTTGCCAGTCAAGTTGACCGGTCACATTCAATCGTATTTAAGATGAAATAAATTAAAATTCCCATGCTGTTCAGTTGTTATCAGTATGTAGCGAGTCGCTGTGTATTGCGGAACTCTGATCTGAAATCCTGGGTGAAATGCAGCTAGAACCATTGTTTACAATTTGCACATTGAAACAGACATCGAGATTCACGCACTTCCAGTCACAAAATTAACAAGATGCCCCTCTAATGGCATTACACGGAATGCTTAATGTAGCCCCAATTATTCCCCATTGTATGTTTCGCAGATATTTAAAAAATATCCTCCCTTGGCCATTGAAATAATTGTCTGAATGGTTTTATTCAGATATATTGCGTGATACTTATCGTTGTGTTACTAGGAATCATACCAAAAATAACTATGCAATAACGTCATGACCCCGCTGAACTGGTCTGGCCTCCTCTAGCTCTAATCCCTCGCGTTGATCATTCGATCTGTTTTTTGAAGCGGATTTTCTTTGCTGTGAACTCTCCCAATTTCCGCCGTTTCAACTGTCGAGTACTACCTAGAAGTTATTATTTCGATTTACTGCTTGAAAAAGGTTGGTTTTCTCTCTGAAAACCGCAGATCCGGAGTCTTAAATTCAGACATGTGGCCGCCATTGAACGAAAACAACTTTTCCAAATGATGATTTGCTTTGACGTCACACAAGTAGAGATGAGTGGGTCCCCTCCCTCGTGATATACGCGCAGATAATGGAGTTTGATTGGGCCGCTTTTGTTCAAGACAATCAAAACAATAGATCCCTTCTGGGAGAGGGAAGAATTTAATCTAGTTTTAATGAATAAATCAAATGATGATTTGACGTCACACAGAAGTGATGAGTGGGTCCCCTCTCTCGTGATATGTGCCTGAAAAATAGATTTTGATTGGGCCGCTTCTGTTGAAGACAATCAGAACAATATATCCTTACTAGGGGAGGACAGAGTTTAATGCATAAATTAATGTGCACATTTATGACACCGATGAAGAAAAAAAAGATACCCGACCGAAACCTAGACACGTCATGCCCTGTGGGCATTCCGTGTAAAAATATTTTCACTTTTATTAGTTAATTTATTAGTGAGTTTATTTTAATACACGTAAGCTTATTTTCATTTCGCCGCTGTCATTTGTTTTTATTGTTGACTGTGAGTGCTTTAAAGTGCTATGAACTCTAAGCAACGACTTTTTTGGAAATATATAATGCCAGTTTTGCTTCATGGGCCCCTGTTTTGTAAGAGTTATTCATGTTATAAATTTGACCGGCCAGAAACGATGTGACTTAGCTGAAATGAATTTGGCTGGTTATCATGTCCAGAGACTCTCCAGAAATTATTTCAAGCCCTGTATTTTCACAGTAACAACCATGGAAGCCCTGTCAAGCAACAAGGGCCTATTTTCTCAATATCAGGGTAGTTTGGATGTGCCTAATCTCTTAAACAAATTCACCACCCCCACATGTATTTGCAATATATTTTATTACACAAAAAATTCATTATCTAACTGTAGCAAAAGTTTGAAAAATGTATAAAAGGCAAATCCCTCTTATCACTGCTGTTACCAATCTTCTTACCTGATCAAGCAGAGCTTCCACAGACTCACTAACATTATGTCCACTTAATGCACTAGTCTCAAAATACTTGAGCCCCAGATTCTCAGCGAGCGTCCTCGCTTCATTTTCATCTACTTGCTTCTGATCTTCGAGGTCTGCTTTGTTACCAATTAGAACTAAGGAAACATAGACACAGTACACTTGGTTAGAAGGACACCAGTATGATATTGGGTTGAAGTTACAGTGTAAGGTTTTTATTTATAGAGTTTACAACTGATGATCGCATCTGAGAAATAATGGTGTGGCCCCTAAGATTGCTTAAATTATCACAAAGTTCTAACTGGTAACCACTCATCAGTGAATGAGGATAATGTAAAGCAAACTATCTTTTAGTCAACACAGAACCAACAACAAAGTCTCATGCAAAAAAAAAAAACAAAAACAAACTAAAACAAAAACCAGGTTGGAAAGACTTGTAGAAACATTATTTGCTTTCTATGTTAATTGCAACATAAAGCATATTTTACAAGCAGCACTTTTAGTCCAGATAGAAGATGATTAGCAGTATCACAAAGTTTCAATTAAAAGCCCCAACACCCCCCCCCCCCCCCAAAAAAAAAAAAAAAAAAAAACTAGAAGCTCCCAAATCTCAGATGTTGTTCAAACCCTTCTGATAACAAGCGCACCCCAAACCCCTGCGACAAAATAAACTCATGGACCAGTAGGGTTATCAGCTGTTTTAAGCTCTTAACTTAGTGATTCCAGATGTTTTTACTGTCAAAACCAAACCAATTTTAAAATGCAAAGTTCTATCCAAAAACATGTCCTCTGAAAACATTAATTTATTAGGAAATATGCTACTAATACCTATATCAGGGTTTTCACAATAAGCGTGTGTTTGCAGCTGACTTAACCAGTTCCTAATGTTCAAGAAGGACTGCTCATGTGTCAGGTCAAACACAAGAAGGAATCCCATGGCATCTCGAAAAAAAGCTGTGGTTAAACTTCTAAATCTGAAATGAATCAATGAAACAAGGTAGTTACAACTCTAATCATCACAAACTTTATACACACTTATTTAAGGCTATTTCCTGCAAATCTTTGATATTTTTAAACAACTATTGGCATGCTAGTTTTACTTGAGTGTCAAATTTCCAAAAACACAATTATAATAATATAGAGACCAGATATTTGATGATACTTTATTGTTTTTTGCAAAATAAATTTCAACTGGCATTTTGAAAAATCAAATGTTTGGACAGCATTGGCAAAATCTTTGAATTCAGTTTTATAATCTATCTTCATTTCATTAAAGAAGTGTTAAATTAAAGATATGTCTCTGTTAATTGACGAAAATAAAAACCTCACAAGGCTGTTGCCTGAGAAAAATTTCGAGAAGTCCACAAGACCAAGAACCGAGAAGTTAGGAGCCCAACATTGGGTGCTGCTGCAGAAAATTTAGACGAAAATTTATCGCACCCAGAGCATTTTCTTGGGCACCCAAGGCTACCAGCTGGCTCCTGTTAGGTAGCAACCTTGTCTTACTCCACCAATATCAGCTTACCACAGTCAAAGAAAGTCAAGCAGTGGGAATACATGTTAATAGCTTAAGCTATTAAGTACAGACTTTTTTCCACGGGAATGATTAACCAAGTGAAACAAGAATAGAGCCTGATTGCAGGTTAAGATAGCTTAAGAGTTGTTGTCAGACCTTTCCTGTCCAGCGGTGTCCCACAGCTGAAGATGAACCCTCTGCCCTCTTGTTGAACGGTTGCCTTCTGAATTCAGAGGATGATGTATCTGTACAAAGTAAAGTTGATTCAAGATATGTTTACTAATGTATTACCCCACTAACTGACTACACTTCAATTGCCTATTCTACAGGCACTGGTTGTTAGTGGATACACTGTACCCTTATCCACTGGATAAAAATTTTTCCAGAAACTGTCACTATCAACGTCCAGCCAAAATAAATTCTTCTACATGTGCAATAACAACTGAAACAAGTTTTTTAAGTGTCAATTCCCTGGAAAAGTAGTCTGGACTAAATTATTCTACCAAATGATCAGTTTCCTAGGGGTATAAATTGGTCAATCCAAGACTTTGCGAGACTGCGAGACCCTTGTTTAACATTACGAGACCGAGACCCAAACGTTAATGTCGAATCCGAGCCCGAGACTCAAAAATCCTCTTAGCAGATCGAAGTGTTGAAAATGTTTCGATTTTATGGTACGTAACATGACAAAAAAACTCCAACAAAAGCCACAACGGAAGCCAGCTAACGTACGGGTGCAATTTTCAAGATTGTGAGACCCAAATTACAAAAATCCGAGACTTCGAGACAGTTCAACGTGTAGCGAGCCTGAGATTCCGAGACTCTTGTTTAGAATCCCGAAATTTCGAGACTGGGCGGATAAAACTTTCTGATTTCTATACCTTATCTCAAACTAAACTACTTGAAAACCATACCCTTCACAGCGGCACATACCCACATAGCTTATATATGGGAGTACCCCCTCCCCCTGGGGGATTTATCCATTGAATGATGTTATCCACTCTTTGAACAACCGGGGCAGTTTGAAAAGGTGAAAACAGACTTGGTAAGTAGAGACTGAATGGCATACAAATCCTGTAAAGCCTAATTGAGATGGTTTGAGTCTTGCATAAGGCTGTCTTATTGTTAGGTAACATTAAATTTTTGTAGTATGTGCTGAATACACCAAACTAAAAAAACAACTTTGTACAACTTCTAATTTCACATTGGCTGTGACTAGGACTGCTGTATGGTTAAAAACAGGTACATGTAAGTATCAAAATAAACTGGATGACATTTTTCATGCCAAAGACGAGGCAACCATAAATAAGTTGATGTACATTTAAAAAAGATAGAAAACTTTGCTTGTTGGAAGCATACAATACTGACACATTGTTTTAACTTTAGAAACCAGCCTGTGTGTGTTATGCTAGATCACCGCTTTTAGTTCTTTCTAACTCTATGTTCTGTGGCAGCTTATGTTATGCTACACTTGGAAGAAAATGTCCTAAGAGTGATCACACTCTGAGAAACCTCTAAGGTGGAAAGGAATGAACTGTCTTGTTAGGAATCTCAAGATCTGGTCAACAACAAGAGAGTACATTGACGGTGCTTTTAATTGGCGATATCACAAAATAATAACAAACCAAAATATGGTCTTGATGAATCAATTATTTTGAACACTAATTCAGGAGAATTTTTCCTGCCACAAGAAATTGAAGATAATTTATGAATTCTAACAGATCTAATTTCCTGATTCGAGGGATTTGCTATGAGTATTTCATATATTCTAATTCTGGTGAGAAAGCAAATAAATATAATAATTATATTTATTTACAATTTAATTATTATTGTTTTAATGCATTCAAAATGACCAGACACTGAGATGAAACTTATTTAGGGAAGGAACTCATCCTTTATATCATTGTAACGTATTGGCAGTGACGAAAAACATACCTGAACCAAGAAAAAAAAAAGAATTGCAAATTTTTGAAATATTCAAATCAGTGAAAATATATTTGCATTTTTGGTATATATTAAAGAACTTGGAGACACCTGTACTTATTACAGCAAAGCTTGAAATGAAAACTATTTGGTGCAGTGATTGCAAATGATTACTTCTAAGTTAGACATTGAATTTTAAGTCGTCAGTTTCCTTTTTTCCAATGAAAACACTACCAGTAGGGGCTACCATTCCTCAAATACTGTCTCTTAGCAGCCAGGTGCTATTTGAAAAGAAGGGGTTTTTTTGTATCCTTTGTATCTATACCATTTCTGTTAGTGTTGTATACTGATCACTAGTAACATTTTAACTGACCCAAATAAAAACTAGACAATTACACAATAAAAGCTTAAATAAAATCGAAGATGTTCTGGTTGCGCGTCACTTGTGCATGTAAGACTGAAACTGACTTCAGAATGATTTCAGATTCAAATAAAATTCAAGGAAGACAGTGAAGCTACTTTAAAATTCACAAAGCTTCACATGTACAATGGCTGTTGTGAGTAACAAAGAGTGAACTTTCATTCAATATTTTAATCTTGACAGCTCTTTACAGAAACCACCTTTTGCTCAAAATAATGACAGTTACTGAAAACTTCTGGAACTTAACTGATTAGCAAAAAGTTCACATCGATCACCAATACAAGTAAAATAAGCTTAAGCTTAATATATTGTTTTCATACCACAACCTAAGTTTAAGTCAGTATAAAAAGACATTTGAATATTCAACTAACGTACACAATGTAAATTGTTCAGGCTTTCATAATTGGTGCCAACAAAATGGATGCATGTACCGTAGTGGTTTGTTTGGCAATTCAAGAGGATCGATAAAGTCGAAAAATTACAACTTAAGTTTTATACGAAAGTGAAGTGTTAATAGGACGTTAAATATCCGTGATGTTGTTTCAATTTCTTACAGTCTTTAGCTACTATAAATACCCCAATACTCTGTCCGAATGAATACAAGTCGGAAGCAACGCTGTAATTTTCTGCAGCTCATCTGAAATGAACCGTACACTCTACGGTAAAGTTGTGTATTGTTGTCAAGAACGTTCAGTTATGCCCATGGTATACATATAAAATTAGATCGTAGAGAAACGAAAATAGTTAGTTAAATTAGCGTTAACTTGTATTTCCATGGAGCAGCGCTGATTTTAATTGTTTGAGAAAAAGTATCCACCCTAAAACTTAAAATATTAATGAAAATAAGAATTTTCAAGGTCTTAGAATTCTATCAAAGCGAGTTCTTTGACAAAATGATGCAACAAAACTTATTACTTACCACCCGTTTCTCGCGAAAATCTATTCCTACAGTAGAAATAAATTTAGGATTGAATGTTTGATCCGTGTACTGAAATAGAAGGCTAGTTTTCCCAACGCCGGAATCTCCAAGAGCCAAAAATTTTAACAGATAGTCGTAGTCGGCATCCGCCATCTTTGACTCCGGAGTTTTCCTTCAAACTTGCGGCACAAGCCGATGTTTATCTATCGGCTCATCTGATTGGTCCGTCAAAAACTGTTGTGGTCTCTGATTGGTTGGTCTGTCTTTCTCATTGTGAATGTGGAAATTTGGCGGCAATTAGTGAGATGATTGGGTGGGGTAGGGTTAGGGGATCTCCCGTTTGTTTTTTAGTTTTATTTGTGAACCACTTTTTCCTACAAAAGTTATTTCTAAATGCTTAACTATTTGCATATGAAAAGGCTTTCAGAATGAATCTTTCAGCAACCCCTCAATTTGCGTTCACAACTGTGATGCTCTTTAGCGCGGGTGCGTCTATCTGATCTTGAACCAGCAATTCAGACTCCGCGGCTCAAATACTTCATCATATAGTAAAGTCTTTGACCCGCAAACTAATTGCTCACAACTCTGGAAAACCTCAAAACAGTGGACCACTAAACTACTTCCTCACTTTTAGGTAAAACAGCCAAAAATTAAAATGGCCTTTCTTTTACAATCCAATTATGCAGGGAAAAATCGGTATAGCGCTACACTATCCCTGCTCCTTAATCCGGTGTCAAAAACAATTACGACCTGGATCGGCGGCTAAAATATTCCTCCGTTTGCAAAAATTTACTTTTATAAAAGAGTTTTTTTGCTTGATTTTGTTGTGTGTGTTTGACAAGTTCATAATGCTGACAAAAACGAATGATTGCAGCTTAACTCCCAGACCATAGAACTATCGATTTTAATTGATACGTTTGCTAGAGAATTTAAGAACTGGTAGAATTTAATTTGTAAATGCTCTAGGTTCTTAAACCTCTCAGAACTATAATGTCGATAAAATGACCTAATCCCAGAAATAACCTTCTAATCTCTGGATCAAAAAGACCACTTTCCTAAACTGGTCCAACCAAACGTATGCTGTGGTTTTAGCATATACTCTCCTCATGTACACAGTACCTTTAATTCCCCCGAGATTGTAAGAACGGGAAACGTTTTTGTATTAAGTCTCCCTTACTGCGTGTTCATAGAGGTGTGTAAGCACTATTCTTTGAGATCTTTACTCCGCTGACTTGTTTTCCGATTGCAACAACATCTGGGGTAGTCGGTTTCCGAGTCAGTATTACCGGATCATCATCCGTAACGGTCCGGTACACGCCCTCAGATCCTAAGGTAAACACTTTATTTAAGCCTTTTTTTTGTTAAACCGATGTGTTAAAAAGAAGAGAAATATAAAAGCAAAAGTATTTTTCAGTAGTTGTAAGGTGTTCTTCTAAGTGAAGGGCGTAGCTTGTAGTTTTATTCTGTCACATTAGAGTTTTCAAATGACAGGTACCAGTTGTAATGTCATTCAGTTATTTAAATAAACCTTCTTTTCATCGAAATCACAAATCATCCCCCTAAATGTCTTATAATTATGAGGAGAAAAGAAAAAAACGAAACGTTAAAAATTACAAAATTGTAGACGAGTGATAATAATTATAAAAGCTGAAAAATGTTTCCAAAGAAAAGGTTTAATTTCACCATCTCGCATAACTTTCACTGACTACAGTTCCACTGGCCTGAGATATCCGAAACTTAACGTAACTGCCTAATTATCTTCTTTTGAACAGCTCTCTTGGTAGTAGTCAGTCCCGAAGTAAATTAAAAAGAGCCAGCAAAGTTTAGTGGCAGTTTGGCCACTTATAAAACAAAAAGATGTGTCTTCCGTGAGGAAGATAAAATTCAGAGATCACTAAGCGACACGCACCCAGAATGTGCAAATACTGAGCATTCATGCATGTTAATTATTTCAATTTGAACTTGCGATAAGGTAATTAATTATTTGCAATCGTTCAGTAAAATGTCCAAATGAACACATTGTACTGTATTATACGTACCACACGTTTTTCCCTGAAGTCGATTCCTATCGTTGGCACAAATCGCGGGTTAAAATGTCCATCCGTGTACTGGTACAAGAGACTTGTTTTTCCAACTCCTGAGTCTCCCAGTGCTAAAAATTTGATCAAATATTCCTTTTCTCGATCATCGTCCTCGGACATTGCAACACTGTCTCAGTTGTTACTCAAATCATTGAAAAAAGTGCTGCAGAAAATTAGAAGGTCTTAGAAGTGCTTTTCGTAAATTTCAGCGTGTAAAATCGGTGTGTGTTTATGAATTGCTTTGGAGCGATGCCAGGTTTTTTTTTTTTTTGGGTGCAATGACATATCACTTGGTAACCGCTAAACATAGATCGTGACTTTTTGAGGAGTTCCATTTCAAATTGTCACATGTACAACACACAGGGGTGGTGCATGGTCTTTTGTCACATGTACAACACACAGGGGTAGTGCATGGTCTTTTGTCATGTCACATGGTCTTTCAAAAAATCTTGAACGCAAAAATGTATTCAGATATTATGGGCTTCACAATCTCGACTCTGTTAACCTCCGTCTGGGAGTCTCGATTTCTTTTCCCAAGGCCAAGAAAATCTCCGTCAAACTAGCGGAAAAGAATGCTAGTCCCGCTAACCGTCTCTCATTGAAAACTCAAATTTATCATTCACCAGCGTTACAGGATTCTGTAAATTCTTCGTACTGTGAGAAGAAAAACTAGGAGAAGGGGAGAGACCAAGAGAACCGGTCTCAGGTCGGTTATTCCTGGGAACTACTTAAGAATCACAAGTTTTATTTGTTAAAATAAGATATTAGGAAACAAACGGACATATAAAGATATGTGTGGCATACAAAGTAACTATCGCAATTTTCTCCCTCCGTATCCCCACTACAGCTAACGCTCGTTATAGCGGACACCCTCGGGAAAGCCGGCGTCATTCGGTGTCCATACTAGCGAGAGTCTGCTAATACGTTGAAATCTGTTGAAATTGACCCGATGTCCCAGAGAAGAAGGAATATCAGCTGCAGAGTCTACACAAAGGCGTAAGTCTGTCAAGAACATCGAAATGACAAAACCAACTAAAATGCCACGAAAGTGCTGTAAAAATAGTGAAGCGAAAGTACTTTGAAGATTGAAAAGGACAGCTTGGACGACGGCGAATAACATAAAATGGAGAGGACTCTGGGAACAAGGTACAATAGCTTCTGTTCCAAAATTTCTGTTGACAAAGCTGACACTGAACAGGACCGAGAACAGATCAACGCTAATCCCAGCCGTTAAAAGTTAATCGAGGTTTTTCAAGCTAAAGGTAAAGAAAAGTCAAAGTCCAAACTGAGGGACAGAAAGTATTTTCAAAGAAAAAATCTTTACTGCTTAGTACAGTATAAATTAAACTCAAATCAATCTGTGCGTTAATCCACGACTAGCTTCAAGCTATAATTCAAATGTCAGTGATAACGACAGTAAAACAAGAAAAATGTTAAAAAGAAAAACTTTCGAATGTAGAGGTCCTCACAACGCAGGAAAATATGTAAGTTTGGGTCCACAAGAAGTGTCCACAATTCCGTAAAATCAGTCACCTGGGTGTCGTGTCAGTCAGGCCTTCAGCAGAGAGGGGAGTGGGACGAGGCCAATTGGAACTTGGTGCAAAATGGCGGATAAATTCGAGTGCAAAAAATGTTCGTACGTTTTTCGTGGAACCTTTGTCCATTCTACCCAACACAACGTCATGGAGATAATGGAAGACAAAATAATTGGAATAAGTCTTTCTGGAAAGGTATGTTTCATTTTAAAGTATTTACTGTGCAGTCTACCCCATTCCACGGGTCACTGCTGTCGTAGCTACACTGGTATGTAACCAAGCTAGAGGGTTAGCGTGCCTGGGCCTTAATTAGCCTTTTAGTATGGAGTTTACAGTTAGGAGACCCTGTTTAGCTTGTTTGTACACAGTTTTCACAGTGGCCTGTAGTTGTGACCTGTAAATGAAGATACCCTGGGAAGATACCTGCCGCTGCACATTTTCGCCTACGCTGCTACCTGCTGCTAGCCTACGGAAACCCCAGGAATTGAAGGGCAATATGAAACAAGGGCAATGAAAGTCAACCCTAAACCAAACAGTGTGATGCAAAAGCGCTCCGTTTGGTACACAGAAACATTTATTTGAAGTAACTGTACCACTTCATAATAAACATCTCCGCCCAGCAAAAGGGTGAAAGGGAAGGGAAGAAAATTGTACAGTACGTACCTAGACAAGCATAAGGGATAATCAAGGCAAAGTGAACTGAAATACACAAGTCACATGCTTATCACAAGCTGTCAACAATAACTAACTGTTAGTGCTGGGAGCTGGTCGGTTTAATTAAATGATGCTGGCTGATGCAGGGTACTCCTCAGAATTTTTAGTACCCTGCTTGTGTAATGTTGTTGTTTTATTAATGTAAACTACTCGCAAGACATTTATTTGTTGAAACGTTGAAAGTTCGCCGAGCGAGAAAGAGAGAGCAGTCACACACATAAATTACGCACAGCTTAATATATACAAGCTGGCGAATGCCACGCAGGACATTGGCACGTGCTAATGAGCAAAATAAATATCAACACAGCTTGCAGGTTACTGGAACATCCACTGGAATAAAAATGTCTTGAGTGATTTTGAGAAATCTTCAACATTGGGGCTTCTTCTTATTGCAAGAGGTAACATTTTCCAAAGTTAAGGAGCAGCTTCTGTAAAAGAATGATCTTGTGTGGTTAGAGTCCTGTATTTAATTAAGTAACCCTAGTATAAAAATGTAAAATGTTATAATCACTGCTCAGTTATCATAATTTTGATTATATTGCAGTTACACTGAAAGATGATTCCAGAATGTTTTATTTGCTTTGATCAAATCTGATCTCTTCCTGTAGATTTTGTTTATAGAGGATGGCAAGTCTAACCAAGATAGGTTAGGATCTCAGTATGGATTTGCATCAAAGGATATAATTTTCTTAAATCCAAGGTACTGGTGATATTTATTACTGAAATAATCTTATAAAAGCACACCCTTGGTCCTACTGTAAGGGATGAAAGCCTGTCAATCAAGGCGGAGTTGTGTAGTTAACTTCTTTTCCTTTCATGTCCTTACTGAATTTTTTATTTTTGATCAATTGCCATGCAAACATTTATGTACATCTCTTAACACGTGCATATTGTAGGTTATCCCAGCAAGATTGGTTCTCAAGCCGTCTTGTATTAAATAAAACCATTGTTATGCACACCAAACTATTGAAGTGTTTAAATTCATCCACTCTTATTGGTTACTCAGACTCTGCGCTGAATCATGTTAGTGTGCATCGGTGGCCAACGATTCTCATTTGAGCAAATTATGTCTGTATATATGTTGTAGGTTAAAATGATTTCAACCTAGGTTAATTTGTATTTTCCATTGTTTAAGATGTAAATTACCCAACCTTAACAAAGGAAAATACAAATCAACCTAGGTTGAAATCATTTTAACCTGGATTCATTTTAACCTACAACATATACACTTATGTGCAGGGAGTCATGATATCTCTGATGATCAAGTAAACACTTACACGGTGGGTTACTGTCATCTTCATCATGCATCAGCCTATAGATCTTAGTTAAGTCAAGCTACTGATTCACTGCTGTCATTAACCCTTTAAGCCCCAGCGGTGAACATCTAATGTTTCTTTACATTTCAATAGTTCTCGTTGATTAAACATGTAAGTCAGGAGAATAAAGGAAATAATCATCAAAGAAGAAATACCTTGATTCTTAGACAAAATCTCCCAACAAGTAGCATGAGAAATATATGAAGGATGGAGAGGAGCACATGTTGATATTGGGGTTGAAGGGGGTAAATGTTCAGTCATAAATACAAGAAAGTCTCCATTTCTTGTGGTCTAATTTAGTCATTTTTAAACTAAGGAGCTGGTGATCATAGTTTACTCTAGCGGCTGCATGGCCAAGACCTTTAGATTCTAGTACGAATGTAGTATGAATATACTAGATATACTAGCCCCAGCTTTAACCGAGGTGTTAAATCAATCATTCCGAGAATCTAAAGTCCCACATATATGGAAACTAGCGGATGTTCCACCTGTTCCCAAGGGTGCGTCTATTGAAGACTTTAACAAAGACCTGAGACCCATATCCTTAACATCTATATTGTCTAAAGTCGCGGAGGGGTACATCATCGACCGAGCTCTCAAACCCTTGATGCTCGAGTGTATGGATCCTAACCAGTTTGGTTTTATTCCTGATTCAAGCACTACCTTTGCACTCATCTCCATACTATATCACTGGTCTGAAGCTACTGACGGAACTGGCGCACATGTTAGAGTAGCACTCCTGGACTACAAGAAAGCTTTTGATCTTGTAGACCACAATTTATTGATCGCCAAGCTCTATAGCCTGGGAGTAAAACCCACTGCTGTCAACTGGGTGGCGGACTTTTTACGAAGCAGATATCAACGTGTAAAGCTGAAATCCGATTGCTTTCCGGATTTCAAACCAGTCCCGGCTGGAATTCCACAGGGAACCCGGATTGGCCCATGGCTCTTTTTGGCTATGATCAACGACCTCACATCGAGCAATGCCCTCTCTTCTATGTGGAAATTCGCTGACGATACCACAGTCTCAGAAATTGTCCCCAAGTTTGGTGCTTCAGTGCTCCAAGATACAGTACATGATGTTCTTCGATGGTCTAACGACAACAGATTCAAACTGAACTCACTTAAGTGTAAGGAACTCAGACTAGACTTTCGAAGGAAAAATAACTCAGACACTGTTTCCCTTGAGGCCAATGGAAATGCTTTTGAAATTGTGAAATCAGCTAAGATAATAGGTATTACTGTAAGGAGTGACCTTAAATGGATCGATCATGTAAATAATATTACTATGAAGGCGTCCCGACGAATTTACTTGCTTAAGCAACTTAAGCGAGCTGGCATAGACCGTAAGTCGCTAATTCTTTTTTATTGTGCATGCATACGTTCCGTTCTGGAATATGCATGTCAAGCCTTCCATACTAATTTGCCAACCATCTGTCCGACCAAATAGAGAGAGTTCAGAAAAGAGTCTTAAGGATCCTATTCCCAGAGGTTTCGTATAGCAAGGCCCTGGAAGAGGCGGGTTTGAAATCACTCTTCCATAGATGTGAGGAATTATGTAGCAGTCTGTTTAAACAAATAGTAGAGAGTGACCAGCATAAACTAGCTAGCCTGCTGCCCGCGCACAATGACAGTGGGAGATATAATTTTAGGACAAGGCGTATGTTTTCAATCCCGAATGTGAAAGCAAAGAGGTTTGGAGACACTTTTATGATGCACTTTACAAGTAAACAGCAATTGTAGTTAGTGTAGTTAGGATTTTTATATTTTGAAATTTTCAACACGATGTATGTAACGCAAGTAATTCAGCTTATAGCTGCAAGTTGTGGTTTGTTAATAAACGATTTATCTGAATATAAGATTTGACTTTAATGATCCCTAGAAGCTTCATTTAATACTCTTTGTGAGCAATGAATATGACCAAGTTGTTTTCAATGATGATAGCTAAGCTCTCTCATGATTCTTAAAGGGCAAAATCACCTACATTTTGAGAACTTGTTTTTGCCACTGTGTCTTTCACACAAAAACTCATGGTGAAATGATGATAGCTATATCATTTTCCTGCCAAAATGACACTCAGGTTCACTTGCACACTAGCTCTGTCTATTGAATAAACTTGTACTCATTTTCATACTAGAATCTATTTAAAAGATCTTTAATAGCCAGCCTCCAGCTACCAATGACAGCCCTGCTAATTGTCACTGTATTGTTTTTGCTTTCTTATAAACAAGACAGTTTATCATGCCAGGGCTGGTGGATACACACATTCATGCACCACAGTATGCCATCACTGGCACTGGATATGATCTTCCTTCTGTGTATGAATGGCTGAACAAGTACACGTTCCCAACAGAGCAAAGGTTTGAGGATTTGGACCTTGCACGTAATGTGTACAGAAAAGTTGTGGTGAGAAATCGATGTTCTTTTAATTACACATATTGGATCTATAAAGATGGCGTACCTTTTAAAGGGCTTGGTGATGTGTTTGTCAGAAAAATCAGATGTTCTCCATGGAAGTCAAACCCACAAGATCCTAATTTCAAGCCAGACATTCTTACCGCCAAGCTATTAAATCAACCACAGCTCAGACAGATTTGAATATTACCTCAAGATTATTGCCTTTCTCTGAAGATTCACCTTAGTAATGGTTGCGTGACAGTAGCCAGGTGGTTAAAGCACCCACCCAGTGGATCTGATTTTTCCGACATTTGTTGTTTCTCAACTTGTGAGGCATGTTTGACTCTATGAAGATGGATAATATTACTTTCACCATGAATATATGTCTACATTTATGGTCATATGTGTATGCTAACTATTTCATAGACTATATGCGTCTTGTCCCTGAGATTATCCAATTTTTTGGTTGTTAAATTAATGTTTAAGTACCTTGTTTACCATGAATTGCTTCTAGATTACCAATGGGGCTGTCAAGAGTAAATGAATCTTTAAAGAAAGAACAGGCACGTATAAGAATAAATTAAACCCTTTTTATTTCCGATGCAAGGGAAGAACTTGAAAACACCAGCCCAACCTTTTCAACTTGGTATCCATTTCCATCTGTAGCCAAAATACAAAATGAATAGTTTCCACACTCTACAATAGCCATCTTTGATTAGAAAATTGCCAATTTTTGGCCTGTCACTGATAAAAAAAAGTGTCCTTTGGATTTCCAAGTGTTGTTAAAAAGTAAATGATATAGTCTCTCTGATATCACTACACATACGTCGTCATTAATGACTGTTTTTTTTTTAATTGTAGACAAGGTTATTAAAGAATGGCACAACAACAGCATCATATTTTGCGACCGCTCATTATGATGCCACCCGTGCTCTGTGTGATATAATAGGTGGGTTGGAATTTGCTACTGTTGTTTTGTTTAATACCCCCATATCACTAGTCATTCCTTATGACATGACTGGCTGTTCTATAGAACTTTATACCCAGGGAGTGGGGGTGGGGGTACTCCTACTCCCTATAATGGACTATACATGGAGGCTCTGCCTGAAAGGGGTAGCCATTTCAGGATGGAGGTATATAAAAGGATAGGGATTTTGGTAATTTTGAAGAAGAGCTCCCCAAACTGACTGTTGGCCAACTGTTGACCAACAATCGGCCAACAGTCGGCCGACAAACGGCCAACAGTCGAGATGAAGTATAGAAAAGGGTAGGGAAAACTAGGTATTTAAAAGGGCCCTTCAAAATTTCCCAAACACACCCAATGAAAAAAGGTAGAGGGTAAGTTTATCTACACTAGGTATGTGAAAGGGGTACAATTTCCTATGAAAGATAACCTTTCCTGTCAAAAATGGTGTATAAAAGGATAAGGGTGGGGACCTTGGGGTGGACCCCCCTTGAGTACCCTCTCCCCCACTCAGAACTTAATTCCTGGGGTTCCCAAGAGTCAAGCAGGCCTGGTTGTTGATTGGAGACAGGGTGCTTCTTCCTATTTTAACCTTAGTATTTGAATTTGATTTATAACTAAAGAAAATTAGAAAAAAAAATGAAAACTAACTTTCCATAAGGATGCAGGAAGTTGCAGCTAAGTCTGTATAATTATATGAAGCAATGATCACAATATAAACTCTATTTGATTTGAATGTAACCTCAAGAAATCAATATGAGTCCTTAAATAAAAATAAAATTAAGGGTCAATTTTCACCTGTATTTTTAAAGTTTTAGAAAATTGTCTTTATTGCAAATATTATTTGTGAAAATTTTGAAAGCATACATTCAATATTCCTACTCAGCCTCATGCAATTAAACATAATTATTATGTTTATTTGCCTCTGTTCCATAAATAATTATATTGTTTGGTATTTGATTCAACAGTGGAACTTGGTCAACGTGCCTATGTAGGTATTTGTGATTATGATCGATCTGAGGTGGAGCACAGAAAAGCTACAGAAATCTGTGCTGAAGAAACTGAGAGGTACATGTTAGATTATTAAGACTGTCATTCAAGGTCTATCATCAGATGGTATTTTTCTAAAGGCTCAACTTTAATCCTTTCAGTGTCAATATCAACATGTATATTCTTAATTCTCACTGTCCTCTATATATTTCAAATGTCACTAGTTGGGAGAATTTGTCTAAAAATCAAGGCATTTCATCTTTGCTGATTATTTCCTTTATTCTCCTGACTTAAATGCTTAATCAAGCAGTAACATTGTAGGGGAAATTTGATGTTGGTCACCACTGTGGCCTAAGGGGTTCAGCCTCTTTTTTCACGAACTTAGGCATCCCAAGCTAAGATATCTCAACTATAGAACAAAAGAGTGTAGAATGCTTTACACAGGTTACCAGTAATACGCGACCTATAGCCTTCAAAAGACTCCCGATAAAGTTGTGTTTTGGTGGACGTCAATCATAGAAAAGCCGTTGAAATTATTTTGAATTCTGACAACATTTCAAGGCAACAGAACCAAGTTTTATCCGCTGACAGATGGTAAACTTTAAGAAAGTTGATTTCCAATCCAGTTTAGCTAAAAGAATGGGCATTGTTTTGATGAAGCCGTATTTTTTAACATTTTAATTGCTACCCGTAATAATTTGCAAATCAGCGACGCGTGCAAGTGAGCAATAATCATGTGCAGTGAAAATTAAAATTTTTAATTCAAATATACCTTTTATTTTCCCTTGATCTGGCTCGGAAAACAATAGTTTAAATAAAGTTGACCTTCTCTTAGCGAGGTAAAATTCTTACTTTCTTGCCGGGTTACCTGGGAATCTTGTCTGAATTCAAAATAATTTCAACGGCTTTTCTTTGATTGACGTCCGCCAAAACGTAACTTTATCCGACTCTTTTGAAGACGGCAGGTCGCGTGTTATTGGTAACCGCTGTAATTAAAATTTAACATCCATGATCACAAGAGCTATTTAACGGTCAAATCTCCTTTTAATAGAAACTTAGCCTTCTTTGGTGACATCTGAGTGGGTGCCATGTTTGACCTGCTAGTGAATTTTTTTTGCACCAATAGTATAATTTTGTTACTTTGTGGTAATCCTGGAATGCCATACTCTTGAATAATTGACCTTGTGACGCTGGTTCTGGCTATACACAGGGAAATGGAGTTGTTTTGAAAGACATTGTTTTAAAAATAAAAATTATGACAATTTTCAATTTATCAGACATGTCTGAGCAAATATTCAAAGTGACACATGAAAAAATAGGTGACACTGCCCCTTTAAGCTCCCATCCACTGTCCTTCTCCATGTCTCTTGCAGAGGACCTTGTTTCCTCTTTCCATCTGTTACCCAGGTTAAGGCAATACATGGGTGCGAGTCATAATACATTCTTAGAGCAAAAGCACAAATTAAACGTTTTTTATTGATCACATTTTTATCAATTTAAGGCATCTTCACATTTCATTTACGGTCTACAGTACTGTTACATCCAAAAGAACTCTTTGGACAGTATTCAGTAATATGTAATCTATAAGAAGTAGTAAGAAGAGTTAACAAACACAGATTTAAATAATTTAACTCTGCAGATTTATCAAGCATGTGATAAACATGAATGTGAGTGAAAGACATATTTTTTAGCAGTTATTGTTTATTTTTTGATAAGGAACTAATTAAATGAAATTCTCATGACTCAGTATAAAGGCCATAACTTTGATGTGAATTAGTCCAATGAAGAGTTCTGTTTGGTTGACAGAATGCTCTCCTAACTCCTGCTATCAGCCCAAGGGGAACAGCTCAGTGTACTAAATCACTCATGACAACTCATGGCAAGCTGGCAAAAAAATATGATGTACCTATTCAGGTTAGTTTCAGTTTATATATTGTGCCATACATTGTGTTGTTCCAGAAAATTCACTCCAATATTAACCCCCCACTCCATGTTGTAATACTAGATGCGTGCAGAATGTGTGAACCACTCAGAATAATAATATTAAGCTATAAAAGCGTGCAGAATTTGTGAACCGCTACGGATATTTAAGCCATTCATAATTTATTATTCATGACAAGTTCAGTTGAGTTTAACCGTCGTTCAGTTATAGTAAAAATCTTCAGGTCAGTCGCTTTGCGTTCGAGTAAGTAAAAACTAGAAAGTCAAATGGCATGAGAAAACACCCCCCACCCCCCCCCCCCAAAAAAAAAAAAAAAAAAAAAAAAACTCCTCAGAGTCCAATGAACAAAGATAAGCCCTGGACTTATATACTCTCTACATTTTGTTTACTGACGTATTTTAATTTTGTACTGACAGGGCCACCTGCGTGAAATCAAGAATGAGCTGAGGGACTGGAACTATGATGAGTTTTCACAAACTGAAAATTTGGCTAAAATGTGTGAGGAATGTGGGATTTTAACAGACAAGGTAATTAGCTTATGTCATACTCCATAGGATACCCAGATCCTTTTCTGGCAATAAGCTGTCAAGGCTGACCATTTTAAATGAATAAATGTTTTATAACGTGCTTTAAATGAGTGTATCATGATCATTTTGTTACATGATACAGTGTCATTGATATTGATGAAGCTGACAATGTTTTGACTGCTTTAATACTGCTAATTTTCATTATGCTGCAAGAGAAACTCATTGAGTATAACAGTCTAGATTCATTTCTAAGAGGTTACTTGGATTTGTTCATCCAGATCCGGCTGTGGTTTTTGTTGTTTGAAAGATCACTCCACATTATTCTGATATATGATGATGATGATGTATTCTGAGGATGAACTCCATGGCAGTAACAGACAGTTACAGACACACAACTGAACAATAGTGGTCACTTATGGACATCCAACTCCCACAAATTGCAAAATCTGTTTTTAGCCATAAAATAGGTCACAGGTAAAAACACAAAAGATCCCAAGACAGTGTTGTAACTTACAATAGATGATATAACTTCTAATCATTGATTCTAGACCTACCTTGCTCACTGTATTTATGTTAGTGAGGAAGAGATTGACGTTATGTTGTCACATGGCACTGGTGTATCCCATTGTCCAGGCTCAAATTTTGAGTAAGTCTCTTTCAACTCACTTCTAATGTACTGTAGTAGGCAGGAGCAGTGCCTTTCCAAGAGTTGAGTTTCTATTTTGCAGTTCCAGAAAAAAATCCATACCCAAGGTCATCAGGAATTCCTAGGGGGAGGGGGTCTTAAAAGTCAAGATTTTAGAAGCAAAGAATGAAGCTAAACTGGAATTTCCTGGGGGGGGGGAGGGGGTGCAAAACAAAAATCCTTCAGTGGGGGGAGTATGGATGTTTTCTGGGACTGCACATTGGTGATCTACTGGTTAATCTCCTTTTTGCAAAATATGAATAAGACCAACAGTCAGTCAGCTGTTTGTCGGCTGACTGGCAGCTGATAGGTTTATTGGGTGCTGTTCTTCAATTTTACCACTTAGTATTTTTCAAATATAGACTGAACAAGTCAGTTTGACCAATTAAGATTTCTTTTTAATCATGATGGGTTTTCACAAATTTGCCAACGGCAAAGCATATCGTACTGGTATATGTGTGTGCTGTAAAGATGAAAGTCAAGCACGAAATATTTTTTTCATGCCATATTCACAAATGTTTTGCTCAAATTACCGACAAGGCACGCAGGAAAAGGTTTGTCTTCATACAAACAGTCTTCAAGTGATTTTCTGTTCTGTTTTGTTTTTCTTGAAGACACAATTTGGTGGGATCAATTTATGAGCAGTTAGGTGTTAGCTAGGCAAAAAACACAGAGCCTGGCTCTCTTGAATTGGTGGCCTGCATCAACACAGCCAATATTATTGAGATCCACCAAATAGTGAATCATTTAGTGATTTGGTGACAAAATGGCTTAATCAAAATCTAAATTATTGATTAAAATTGATTTATTTGTTTGTTTGTCCTATTAGTTTAAAAAGTGGGGCTGCTGATGTTCGTCATTTGTTGGACAGGAAATTAAAAGTTGGCCTTGGTACAGGTAACATACTTGTTTTGTCTATAATGGATCTTTCATGACTGTAACAGTAGAGTTTTTAAAATTCTTCCGTTTTGAACTGGTGCTGTTAAATTCTGCCAAGTGACTCAGCAAGCCTCAGTGGAGATATTTTCACCTAAAGGTTAAGTCATGTGAACTTGGATTCCTCGTCTTTCCCAGCCATTACCTTTCTTTGTGTTACTCAACAGATGTATCTGGAGGACACTCTCCCTCAATGTTAGATGCTATCCGTCAATGTATCACAGCATCAAATGTTGTGGCTGTTGACAAACCTGAATCTTATGTTACTCTGACATACAAAGATGCCTTCAAACTGGCTACTCTTGGAGGCAGCGAGGGTGAGAAAAATACAGAGCTATACACATCTGATAAAAAGAAAAGGGAGCATTCTTAAAGTACTTGATCAATTTGTAAATTAAAGACTACTAAGTTTAATTAGTTGTTTACTGACAACAAATATTTTTTGATTTAATACACTGACTCCTACACCAACCAAAACTGGCCATGAGGCCCATGCAAGGCAAAAGACCTTTTTAAAAGTAAACATAACTTAAGGAAGCCTGTTCTTAGGCAAGCCAGCTGATGACCTGGACATTCCTGTCCTCTTGAATTTTGCCTCCAACATCCTTCTTCATGTGCATATCAGTCACTTCATGTGTACATGTTGTAGGTTAAAATGAATCCCAGGTTAAAATGATTTCAACCTAGGTTAATTTGTATTTTCCTTTGTTAAGGTTGGGTAATTTACATTTGAAACAAAGGAAAATACAAATCAACCTAGGTTGAAATCATTTTAACCTGGGATTCATTTTAACCTACAACATACATGCCCTGATTATTCTTGCCAGGTGATGTCCACTTTCAGTGACTAATCAGTTCTGAACTTGTCATACCCTGAGATAAGTCCCTTTTATTTTTGTATGCCAACCCTAAAATTCTGAGTCATGGATAAAACGTTTTTGGTATCCTCACAGTTTAACTTTTTTATATCCTCCTTATTTTGGACTATGAAGCTCTGTTGTTATGTATGTTAGCATAGGTTCTGTGAATCAAAAGTGAAGTGTGAACAACCCACATAGCCAAGCAGTTGTGGCACTTGACTTGAAACCTCAAGGCCCCAGGTTCAAGTCCTACCCTGACTTCTACTTGTAGCTGGAGTTGTGTTTTCAATATTGGTATTCCGGAGTTCAACTCCTTAGCCGTGCTTACTACCTCCTGACAGCTGGGATTTGTAACCATATTAATGTTAACTATCTTCAGTTTGACTTAAATTTCTTTCAAATGTTTTAAGATGTTTCCAATACCCAGCCCCACCAGCTCCTTGTGCTATAATCTCTTGTCGAAGGTAAACAAAGTATATATATTTTTTAAGTCCTAGGATTAAGTGACAGGATTGGTAACTTTGAGGTAAGAACACTGCAAAAATTTGTGATCTATTAATTATTTGTTAAAGTGGTAAATAAAAAACACATTTCAGGTGACTACCAACCTTCCCCATCACCTTTAACAGTGTGTCAACTGTTGAATGTACATTGCAGATCGTTGAATAGATCGAGGTAATTTTGTACCGGTACATTTTCACATTTCCAAACCTGCAGTGAGATCTGGGAACAAGATTAAGATCAAGGTTAATATTCCAATGTACTATAATATTATTGCTGTATGCACCAACCTTAACTGTTGGTTTTATCCAGGACTAGAGCCAAAATCTTAGCTTGTGTACATACTGTTTTTAATTTTCTGTATTTTTATCTGATGTGTTTTCTGTGCGTGTTAGCGTGTAGGTCATAGTTTAAAATTAATGAATTTAATTATGCATTGTTTATTAAATAAATGCTACTGATGATCCACAGGTTGGCAAAGAGTTTGATGCCTTGTTCATTGACCCTGATGCTGAGGACACACCCTTTGATTGTTTTGAATTTGACACCCTTGAGGTATTTTTATGATTCCTTCTAGTTTCTTACCTCTAAACAGAGGCCATGTACTGGTTGGCATCTGTATGCCTCAGAGCACAGTGGTAGTTGCTGTGTTGTAGGGCACTTCCTGGAGTGACTGTATAATCCTACTCTGGAGTGACAGTAGTGTCTGCAGTGATTGCAGGCAAAGGAGTAGGGAGCTCAAGCTGTTGCTGCCTCACCTTTCTCTTTTGTCGCTTCTCTGCAAGCCTGGTAAGCAAGTGATCATCCACCAGATTATTTTGCTGTATTGGCAAGCTAGTAATTTAAAGCCAATTCTATGTTTCTAAAGTTTATAAAACTCCTGTTTCCATCATGTGTTTAATGGGTGTTTGACGATTAAATGGTTATTACTCCCGTTGTTGTCTGTTTCAGGATGTTATTCAGAAGTTCTTTTACCTTGGTGAGTTGTACTTTATAAATTATGAGATATTAACATCACTTGACCCCTGACAATGACAAAAAAAGAAAAACTTAAAACTGATAACCACTTCCGGTCAAAGTCAAAACAAATTTAACCTTTTTAATCTCAGAGATATGATAATAAAAAAAAACTGAGATCCAGTGAAATGGGGGGACTCCCTGAGATTGAGCCAGACTTCATTTTGCTACATGTATTTACAATGTTTAATCCAAGGCCCACTGCTGTAAAAGGTCAACCAAATGCTTCAACAAATGTTTTACAGTCAGCCAACAGACAAAGACTGCTCACAGTCTCCTCAAAATTGTTTCAATCCCTGTATGGTGCTTCTGATTAAACTTTCCCAAGAAGTGCAACTTTTTCCAAGATCTCCCCAGTCTCATTAATGCATCTTCCCCTAAACCTCTTGTTCAAATGTTCAACCCTTTGTTATTGCAGTAACCATGGGTGGTTACATGGGTGTCACTACCTAATTGTTTGTTTGTAACTAATTTTTACCTATAACCTGTAATCATATGGCAATTCCATTAGACAGCACCTTATATGCAAAGCTAATACCAAAATTTTGAGACTTGAATAAAACTTTGCCAAGGCGCACAGTTTGAAAACCCTGTTCATTTGTTGTAAAATTAAATAAACGCAAACAATTGTTGATGTGTGATTAGTGTTATCTGTTTACAGTCGTTTGTAATATATACTTTATTTATTTATTACTTCTGCCTAGGTGATGACAGGAACATTCTCCAGGTTTTTGTGGCTGGACGTCCTGTGGCAGGAACAACTCTGGTATCTCCTCAGTTTTCCTGTAAAAGAAAGCAAGGAATAGACATCCAGTTTTACCAGTGAACATAAATTTAACATGTACAAAGAAATGCATGTCCAACAGGACACAAAACTAAGAAACAGTTTTGAGTGAAAATTTACCACCTAATAGGATCAGACAGAAACTTCAGTAATTCAGTCTTTAAATTGAATATTAAGAAAACAGCTAAGGATAGGACTGCTTGTGGAAATGAAGTGTTACAGTGTACAACTTAGGAGAAGAGACTAATTTCTGTTTATAATCTATGTAGGATTCTCCACTTCCTGGTTGCTATTCATAAAAGGATACTATAATCTGACCAGCATCTTGGTGATGCATTTCTAAAGTAGACCGTCACTTGCATACTCCCAAAATCCCATCATCAGAGTAACTTCAATATGGAATCATTCTTTACCCAGGCAATATATTTGTGATTGGCATGATGATGTACCATGAAAGTACAGTCAAACCTGCTTATGTATTAAGTGGCAAAGACCCAAAAATAACGTCCCTTAATTAAAAGTAATTTTGACCTCTATCACCTTTACTATAAAGTCCCAACGAGCTGTTTCTGTTGTCTTGACCCGTTTTGAACGGTCACTTTGTAAAAGGAAACCACTCAAATTCAAATAGTGTGCCAGGCAATTGACCTTCTAATGACCTGCAATTACTGACACTAGGATAAAATAGTGTTAATTTTCTATAGTCTGTTTCTATACCATGTTCTCCTTTGTCGTGAATGCTTTTCAGATACAATGTAGATAGAGTTAAAATCACCTCACGGTCTAAAGGCTGAATTGCATAATTATTTACAAATATTGAAAATTAAACCTAATTACAGAAATAATAGTATAAACTATTCTCTAAGTTATCAAATGTTATATAAAATGTTGTGTTTATTGTGTTTGATACATTCTGTGAAACCTGTGTCAGGTGGTCACTTAGTCATTCCCCGAGGGTGACCACTTAATGCGGGTTCAACTGTAATCCAGACTTCCTCCCTGAACTTGTCTCAGACCCAGTCTTGAAAGTATCATACCATCACCTCATTTCCCATTGTTTAATAAAGTTTTAGTGGTAGAAAGCAGGTTATTGTGTAAGTAGTCCGTTACATGATTTTAAATTTAATCTAGGTCACCACAGTTTTGAATGAGTTTTAACACGGCATCCTTGTAAAGCAGCTTATAATATGTGGTTAACAGTAGTTTAGGTTAGTTAGTTTAGTTAGGTATGATTTTGGTTATCTTTTATCTCTTTATAATATTTGCTGAAGGATTTACCATGTCTAAATAAAATTACCATACCATACCATAGACACATTTAATATGCTGTGCATTTGTATGAATACTGACTCGGCAATGTGTTTGTCTGTGGCATCATACAAGATATTTTAGAACTTTTTTATTTTGTAACTCTTTATACCATCTTGAATAAAATGATGTAAACTGAACATTGCGCTTAGTGGCTCTGATCAGGTCTGAAGGTGTGTGTTGGGGAGGGGGGGGGGGGGTGGGGTTTCCCCACTGCTTGAAAAGGTTCTAATCAGTCTATGGGAGTTCAAAACATTAACAGACTGTAGTGAGATCTGCTCAAACAGAATTTTTTTAGGTTATTGAAGGTCTTTTAACCTAATTTTTTTCTATCTTGTCCCCATACTTTTCACATAAAAGTACTGGGGAGAAGTTATTAAAATATCAAGAAAATTAAACTTGGGTTACAAGGAGAAATTTGATGCTGATCACTGTTAGGCTTAAAAAGGTTTAAGGGAAAAAACCTTTTATTTATCTTACACAAATACATGCTTTCAGCAAAAGATAACCAAATTTCCTGAAACCTTCTGTAAATTCCACATCTTTTGGTTTTCAGATAGCTAGAAGCAAAAGTATTGTAGTTACATGATATCGGATGAAATTACCTTTTCATTGTAGCAGCCCAGTACGATTGATAAATTTGCTAATAAAAGCACAGTCCAGCTCTGTGAAAGGTTCTTTAGAAACAGTGGCTATTTACATTCAATTATTTTCAATGTGTTGAGGAGCTGTGTACTTTGGTATCTTTGAATGTAACACTGTGGAAAGAAATGCCAGGAAAGAGAGAACCTACATGCAAACATCTGTTTCCTTTGTTTTTGAAGCAGAGGAGACGTTTGAATGTAAAGCCAAGGAAGGAAATTAAAATCCAATACTTATTTAATAAGAAATGCAATAACACAAGCCATTTCCTCTAGGATTTATATTATTAGACTGTAAATACACAAGAAAACAACCTCCAAAATGTATTATAGAAACAAGTTCTGAAACAAGGTGTGTATCTTTTTTCTTAGAAATTCCTTCTTTGTGGTTTTTTTTTAAGTGAAAAAGGATTACCTCTTACTTTATATAAGTGTTGGCAAGGTTGTTGAAATCTACTACAAGAAAATCGGCATCAGTAATGGTTTGATGCTTTGCATTTTAGTACTATACGTGTAAAGCAAATGTTCAAACCATGTCTGTATAGTCTGCTTTAAGAAGAAACAAACCTATCCAGTTTAAAACCAGACTACTAGCCTGATGATATGACTGTTGTATGATCGGCATCCATTACACTGAAAGACATTACATTGTAAAAAGCTGTTCTCCATTGCATCATCATTGTCTGCACATGACTTTTTTTTGTCACTACATCTCAGCTACCTCTGACAACAAGTTCCAGTGGTTAAAGTGGGGCACAAAGACCTCTTCTAGAAGGTAATGCCTTCCTCAAATTACAGTTGCATGGAGAACTCAAAATGTTTAATGTTCTTTGGTGATTAAGAAATTATCTCTCACTTTTAATGTTCCATCCTCCCCCCCACCTCCCCCGCTTAATTCTTAGGTAATTTTGAGATGCATTGAAATTGATACGGTCAGTGCTCAAGACATCGATTTGCTATGCGTAAATGAAAAAATTATCCAAGGAGTCTGGATGGGCAGTGCGAGTACCTCCCACCCAAATCCCCTTCCCCTTCCCCTTGGATGGAACGAGTCTTGCTGTTTCTATGCTCATGTCTAATTATGCACCTATCATCAGCTATGTCCTGGTTGGGAGGGGAGAGAGATACTGTAGGGAGATTTGATTGATAATTTGCCTGGAAAGGAGAGGAACGAAGGAGGTTTGTTTTCTTGGCTTTGTTCTGTGGGGAAGCATACATGGGGGCCTTTGTTAAACAAGAAGCTTCACATATATTGCAGTCGTTGTTAATGAAGAACAAACAGACCTGGGCTTGTGCTGTTTGCTTGAAGAGCTCGACAATTTTGGATTCTGTGAGCTCAGGTGTTGTTGTGCATATACATCCAATGATCCAGTGTGATATATGTAAGATGTGGTATATCGGTACCACAGTTCTTGAGATGTGTTCAATGAAGATGACACTGAACACAGATGGCCTGGGGCAAAAGTGGAGGAAATTGCCTTGAGTGGGCCCAGTTTTCTAAACCACGATTAGGCTAACCCAGGGTTAATGTGAACTTTGATAAAGCTTTCTCCAAAAAATTCCTGCCTTTCAGTTTCAACTACGACTTTTCTTTAACTTTAGCTTAAAATTAAATGTTAGAAATATTTGCAACGAATGAGATGAAAACTGTTATAATCATAACAATGAGATGAAAACTGTTTTAATCATGGAGTAGCGCTAATCGGCTTTCAAACAACTGGGCCTTGGTCATTAAGTTCATATCCTTTTTAGTGATGACTCTCTAGAAGGGGCAATTTTCTAATTTGACTGTTCTACATGTAGGTCCCCTTCCAAGAGGGGCAAATTAGCACTTTTTAGAGGGAACTCCCCTCCCCGAGGTCCACCCCTCTCAGGGAATGGCTGATGATAGGTATAATATAATTCCAAGAAAGTGATGTAGCATGGCCTGTAACTTGGCTGACTTATGCAAAATAAATTCCACATTTTCCACATTGTAGTATGTCAACCTTCATCCATAGGTTTCTCCTTATCTGCTTTCTTTTTCTTGAACAGTTTGTTGTCCGGATTGTTCTCAGGATTTCGGCAACCTTTTAGTTTCTGTTCTAAGCTCTTCACTTGTTCCTTACTCACTGTAGACTTTACCTGCCCAGTAACAATAGTGGCTATGTTCTCAATTTGGCTCAGAACATGTTGGTGGTGTTCTCCAAGGCTTTCTTTAATGTAAGAACCTAAGGCACCCTTTGATGCACTGAAGAGTGCTGCTAAAGCGATCTGTGATGGGGAATAAAGCAAAGAAACATCGGTCAGAAGCGCTTTGCGAAGGAACTCTTCTGCTAAAGGACGCCATTTTTCTGGGTCTCCCAACATTAGGCCTCTTGTTTTGATATCAATAATGAACCCCTCCATGGGCCTATACGGGTTGTGAACCGTCAAATGAAAGTTCAAACGTTGCATAAGCAGCAGTTCATGAGCCAGAATAAAGTCCTTGGTCTTTTCCCTCCGGTCTGCGGGAAGAATTTCCACAAATCGATCCACTGAAATGTTATGTTCCTCTACTTTACAAGCCATATATAAACACACCAAGAACATCTCTTTCGGAGGGTGATCCATAACTGAAGTTTTCAAGTAGAATCTCTTTAAGTACGCCACGGCTGTTGCTGTTACTGCAGAGCTGGGTACTGGAGGCTTAAACTTGTCACAAACTTCAATCAAAACTATTTGGTAGTATTCAATCAAACTTCTTTCCTCGTCAACAGTCAGAAAGCTCACATCTTTTTTGGCGGGAAGATTTTCGCGGAAACGCTCACAATAAACATTGTTCACTCCCTGATGGATACCAATCAACTCACTTTTACTTGTAAACGTCCAGTGCTTTCTCTGAGTACTGGTGTGAAACATAATTCAGATTTTTTTCCGTCAAGAAACTGATCGATGTTTTGAAGGAAAAGACCTGTGGAGTTTTGTCAGTTTTTCACCCAAGCACGCTTGCGTCTGCTCTTGCATGTAAGCCACCATATAATGTCCTCAAGTATTCTTGTCGTAAACAGATAATTTTTTGGGTAGTCTTACATGACGAATGTGCTATTTTACGCCAGTTTTCGCGGGTTGAAGGTCGATTTGGTCGATCGAGTGATTGGCTGGGTGATGAAACGACGATGAAATCACTAAATCCTTTCTTCAACCCTGCCGCCAAGAAGTGTAGGTATCAGGAAAAAGAAACGTCACCAATGGCTGAAACAGAGCGACTTGGAGAGGCATCCATGAGAAGAGATGAGTCGTTGAACCAAGGTTTGTGTTTTTATCAAGCTTAGCGTTGTAGCTTCAAGAAATAGGCTTCATCAGCAAACTATAAGCTTACTATGGATAAAAATTGTGGATACATGTAGAATTCGAAAACCATATACCGACAATTCGTCCCCTCTCCCTTTTTGTTGTTTCGACTGAATAGAAAATCTGTCCTTCAAAACCACCTACATACATTGAGCGTGTTTGTTTCTAGCTGGAAGGTCTAATAAGCTTAGTTGTGCGCGTATTTTTTGCACTTAGTTTCGCTCGTTTTGTTCACGATTGTACATAAGCTTACGCACATTTGTAGGAGGAACAGGATAAAGTTTTGCAAAGTCCAAAAATTTCAGCTCTAGTTATTAAATACTCAAGTCAATACTAAAGATATTGTCAGTCAAATTATATCGATAAATCGACGCAGGAAATCTCAAGATAGGAACCATAGAATTGTGAGTCTTCATCGTCATCGCTTCTTTTTCCCAAACAAGATGCCTATACTGGCATTTACGCGTGATGCTATTCCTGATTTATTTCCATTGTACGCTTCACAGCTATCCTGAGATCATAACGGTAATTGCTTTCGGAAAACGTCATGACCCGGGGCAGATTACATTATCTGACTCAGAAGACAGAAGATAATATTATTGTTGAAGACAAAAAGCTTTACTTAATGAACACGTAAACTTTAAGTAGAAATTGACAATCAGACTTTGAATTTTTTTATGGAGTGGATTTCCAATAAAGTTTAGGCATCAGTTCGACGAAGTCTGCAGCGCAGGTTTCCTGGCTCTTCGCACTGCGAAGCACAATCTGGTCCGCAGTCAATACCGCGAGCTGTCCATTTTCTATCATTTAAACTGTCGAGTAGTTCTTGGAACTTATCCTTTCGATTTACCCCTTCAAAAGGTTAATTTTCTTTCTGTAAACAGTACATTTGAATCTAAAACATTAAAACGATATGGTCGCTTGCTCCTTGTCAGTTCCAGGTACGTGACGATGTACTACATAGTTTAATTTCCTCTTCACGCCGTAGTTATCAAGAAGATAGCACAACTCACTGTATTGGAGCTGCAAGTTACTCTACAAACCAAGCAAAAAAAAAAAAAAAAAAACAGACTGAACAAATGCTTTATCCATGTACACATACTTTTGAATACAGTAATATTTTTTCTTCATCTATAGTTTTCTAAGATTTCTTGCACTTGTAAGTACTACCGGGAACTACAGCATTGTGCAGCAATAGTCTTGATTCCTGTAGCTGTCATATGTTCACATCTTCGTATAATGAGTTTCTTCAACGGAGGCCAATGAATGCTGATAATATGCATACCATCAATATCATAATCCATGATGTTACACTTCCCCATATCAAGAAATATCAGTTTGAAGCAGTTTTGAACGATGTGAGTTATGCCGACATCTCGTACAGCTTTGTAGCCTTTGATATTCAAGTAGTTTAACTTAACACAGTGCTTCCCAATGTATTTCATTCCATTGTCTGTCACTGGACACTATGCTTCACTGAGATACTTCAGGTTTGCAGAATTCTTTCCAAACTTGAAACTGTCGCCTGTGCCTTTTTCAATAGGCGACAGCGCGAAGGAGTTCTTGCGCCAAACCGAACATTGGTACTTGAAGCACCCCCTCGGGAAGGGCTAGCTTGAATTGTCCTCAGTTTAATTGTTTAAAAATTCCCTTTCTGAAGCAGTTCTTGTGGTCTTCCAAAATTCCTGAAGCCTCGTTTGTTGTTGTTGGGTAGATTGATCCATGAGTTATGTTCGTCGTCTAAGTACCGGATCTTTATATTACATTTATTCAGGAAGTTTATACTTGAGCATCTACTCATTATATCTTGCGCTAGTGACTGAAAAGAATAATGGCTGGAATCATAAAGCGGATCTATTTCGTTCATTTACAAATTAATTTATTAGAAAATCTACTTGTATTCTGCATAATTGATAATACAATCCATCGACGCATTAATCAAATCAATCAACTTCTAGCCCAGGTGGAAATCTTATCAAGATCTTACAAGATTCTTATTAAGTTTCTTAATAAGATCTTAGTAATTCTCTTACCAAGATTCTTGTAAGATACTTGTAAGATTCTTGTAAGATTCTTACAAGAATCTTGTAAGATACTTGTAAGATTCTTGTAAGTTTCTTAAAAGAACTTGTAAGATATTGCAAATTCTTATAAGATTCTGACAAAATCTTACTGAAATGTTAAAGGTTCTTACAAGATCTTGTTGAAATCTTACAGAAATCTTAAAAGATCTTGTAAGAATCTTGTAAGAAACTGATAGAAATCTTATAAGATTCTTACAAGATCTTGTAAGAGTCTTACACAATCTTTTAAGATTCTTACAAGATCTTGTAAGAGTCTTACATAATCTTTTAAGATTCTTACAAGATCTTGTAAGAGTCTTACACCATCTTTCAAGATTCTTACAAGATCTTGTAAGAGTCTTACACAGTCATTTAAGATTCTTACAAGATCTTGTAAGACTCTTACACAATCTTTTTAGATTCGTACAAGATCTTTTAAGAATCTTGCAGAAATCTTATATATTCTTACAAGACCTTGCAATAATCTTACTGACAGAAATCTTTTGTTGTTCCTGAATTTTCTAAGCTCTTTCAAGATTCCTACAAGTTATCGCAAGAGTCTTGTAGCATTCTAGCAAGCGTTTCCACTACATCAACATCAAAATCAACAACAAGAGCTGCATACTCAGATGTTTTGGAACCAAAAAATGAAGTTTATTTGACTTAACAAGCTTTTAGCACTAGTTCCTACTTCAACATTTTAAGTTTTAGCAACTCACATGCACTAGCTATGCCCTTGTACAATTTCCTAAATTGAGTGACTACATAATCACAAAGTAGGAGTTTAAGTAAGAATTTAAGATAAATAATCAGTCTGTATGTTAAAAGCAAGAAAACATGAAAGCTTGAAATTATCCTGTATGGCCCCAGTGGAGAAATCAAGAAAATTAAAAAAAAAAAAAGATATAATTTTTTGATGCTATTTTCCTTGCTAAAAAAGCCACCAATAAGAACGATAATTGTTTATTAACTACGGTTTTAATTAAGTGTATGCCCCCATTGGTCAAGTCACATCTACTATTTGCCTCTGAGTAAATGCCAACAGCAACCTACTATTGGCGTCAAAATGTTGAAACACTGTTTGTTAGAAGCATCTCCCTCCCTCCCCCTCCTTAGCAAAGTAAAATGGAAGCAATGACAACGTGCACACCAATTAGCTCAATCAACATTGGCCCAGAGGAAAGGGGAGCAGCGTTTCAACAACTCACAGATGATCACTCAGTTCAACTGGCTCTAAACATGCACTTTGACAGTTTGTGGTGGCTCAGAAAAATACCACAGGTGCTTTTACTTTGCAAGTGTTGCTTGCCAGCTCTAACTTATGAAATCAATAAAATATTGAAAAATTAATCTTCTCCCACATTTCATTTAGCTGCACATCCAGGGCTAGAGGGACCTGTACAGGAAAATAAGACAGTTGTGTTAACTTATGTCCTGACCTACAGAGTGTTATCTCATTCTACAAATAATTGACTGGTTACTTTAGTCAGCATTCTCACAATGTTTTGTAGCAGCACATGCAGACAACTCAGCACTGGCTGCCTTGTTCATAGGAAACCCAAGTCTAAATTTACATGTAACTGATGTAAAAAGAAAATTCTAAGCTCAAGTACAAAAAAATGATTATGATGATTTCATTGTTAACTGTATGTGACTGTCTGGGTGGTGCAACTTACATTGTAGTTGCACCTGCAGTGAAATAGGTCACTCTTTAAGAAAAAATGATTGCATTGATCAAAAGGATTGTTACTTTGCTTACTGTTTTCAACTATGATATCAAGTACTGATCAAATACTGCCATTATGCAAGTTACACAATTTTATTTAGTATTATAATTTGTTCCTGAGTAGAAGTAGCAGAAGTCACATCATTCACAACAAAATTAAATCAGTTAAAATAGACTCCAACGGTCATAAATATAAGTGACTTTATTGAGCAGGATTTGGTGACTTGACTCTGAAGCTGCAGTCTTGAGTCCCAACCTTGACAACAAAATGGAGTTGAAAATCTACAGTAAAACCGAAAAATTGTGCACTTTAAGTCAGTTCTTCTGAGTGATCACAATGACCACTAGGCTGCCATTAACTTTTTAGACAATGTTGCAGTGAGTTTCTCACCAGTAACAAATTATCTTGTTAGTTCCTGATCTGAGTAAATGAGTCATACACTCCACGAAGATCACAAACTGATCTTCACGCCAAATCAAGATCGATCACTCAAGTCTTTTACTTTAGCTTATACCAAGACCGTCATGATTTTAACCCGGCTACAAATTACTCTGTAAAAATGTTTGCAAAGGCTTCATATTAAAACTAAATAGGGAATGACCACCTCAACAATCTTCAAGAAGCACAAATGCATGCACGTTGTCTGTAATTCGCGTGGACGGTCACACATTTTCATACAGTCTTTCACAAAATGATTGGCGTTGAAACTTACCTCTTTCTAAAAATGGTTGTCCACAGTTTGCTGCATGAAGCCATCATTTTTTTTAGCTTAAACAGAGGTAAAATCCAGAGGAAATGTGTGCTGTATACTTGAATCCCGCCTAAAATCTAACATGAAACGATCTTTCTCCGAGCCTGCAGTGGCATATCTGCTGACCAAAATGGTGCCCAGTCTTCCCAGCCCGAATGAAATCCAAGATGGCTGCCGGTGTTGTTGTGACACCACGTTTAACTTTTTCCACGTTTTCTTGCTCATTTTAAAAACTAGCATTGTGCATGAAAGTCGTACGAATTATGATTCAAAGCATTGTTGTTCTTTTTGGCATTACATGGAGTTGAGATTCATCAAAGAAGGTTTGTAAGTAATAGTGTTTTCACAAATGAGTTTCAGCGTAGGACCGATTTTGTATCTAAATACAATCTGTAAACTGCAACTGTAAGTCTTAACAGTCATATCTTTAAAGCCTTTGTTTAGAAACACACATGTCTACATAGCATTTATCAACTTAGGACACTGAAGAAGACAGTATTAAGATGTACAATGATGTCACAACAAACAACTAAATTTTATTGTTAAATTATGACAATACACTAGTAAAGAGTATATCACAGTCAGTGTGAGAGTCTTGCTGGCATGTTTATTTATTATTAGATACTGTTAAGATTCTTGTAAGATATTATGAGAGCTTAATAAAGAATTGAACTAACATCTTATTAGGAAGTTTTTGTTTTTGTTTTACAAGATCTTCATAAGAACTGTTTTTAAAGATCTTATTCTTAATTTATGCTAAGATCTTACCAAGATAATTGTAAGGTAGTAAGATCTTAATCAGAATGGTTGTAAGATCATGGTACAAATTTGGATTAAGATCTTATTTAAGAAAACATCAAGAAATAGGTAAGATCTTATCAAAATCTGTTTAAGATCTTATTTTTAATTTATAGTAAGATCTTAACAAGATTCTTGTAAGTTAATTCTTAAGATCTTAACAAGAATGCTGATAAGATCTTGTCACCAATTTTTACAAGATCTTAATAAGAAAATATTAAGAAATGGATAAGATCTTATTAAAAACTTTTTAAGATCTTATTGATTGTTAGGTTGAGGATATTTATTAAGATTCTTATAAGTATCTTACAAGAATTTAGTAAGATCTTGTAAGATCTTAAAATGCTGAAGATTGTATAGTTTGTATCAAGATTTTATTAAGAAGTGTTGTAAGATCTTATTAAGATCTGAAATCTTAACAACTCTTAACAAAATCTTATTAAGATCTTAGTGTTATTTTCATTCTTATAAGATTCTTACAAGATCTTGTAAGATCTTGCAAGATCTTAATAAGATTTCCACCTGGGAGAGCTCAACAAAACATCACAGTAAGGAGTCGAACGTTGATATAGAAAAAGTAAAAAGCCTTTTTGTATCCTACTTACTTGATAACAGAATCCATGAATGCATTGATGACAATACATCGGCACTCGGCTAGGAAGGATGGACGGGCTCCTTTCTGTGTCTCATCAGATCAAATTATATCAAAGTTTTTAACATTCTTTTTTGATTTAACGAATTATTTTCTGTATTGGAGATACGAAGTCTATTATTTATCAAATACGAAACGGTAAATGCGAAGTTTAAATTCGTATTGTGATTTTTATTGCATCATGATCAGAGTAGTACACATTGATTACTGAACTATCGATATTAAGTTTATTTGCTTGTCTGATGTAAACATGGTCTAGTAAACTACCTGAAATAAATGTAGGCATCGCTACAATTTGTAAATAATCCAAAGACTGCATTAATGATGAGAGTACTTCCATGTCGTTTCTGCTAAAATAGTTAATATTGAAATCTCCTAAGATTATATCGATAGGATTGCTTCTAACTAAATAGTCAATACCATTAATAAGGTCAAGTATGTTTGAGTTATTTTTACGATAAATTAAAAGGAGAGAAATATTTACGTGTGATCTATGGTTGTTAAATGTGAACATAAACCTAACAGCATTTAAAGTTGGGTAGTATTCTTGATTTGTAACATGAAATTTTTTTTTGATGCATATGGCTAAACTTGAGTATTTATCTGAATTATGATCATACCTATATAAGGAAAAAGGAGATAAATTATCTATAATATCTGAATCGTTATCATTAGGTAAAAGTTGAGTCTCAGTAAATGCTATAAGATCATTTTTCAAAAGATTTACATCACATTTAACATCAGAACTATGTTTTCTTAGAGAGCGTATATTTAAAAGGCATAATGTTACAACTAAATTGTTATCTTCTATCTTTCGTTTATTTGAATGTGTAATGTCTTTTAAATCTACTAACTTGAAACTTCTTAATCTATCATATTCATTATGTACTCTAGGATCTGCTTTTATGTGTTTAGTATTGATTTCTCCTAAAATATGAAGTCCTTGAAGTGAAGTTGACCTGCTTAACGCAACATATACTTGTCCATAGTTAAAAGATCTTTGTTTGTTCAAATGGAAACTTATAACAACATTTCGCAGTGTTAAACCCTGGACTTTATGAATTGTACATGCCCAAGCTAGACTTATAGGAAATTGAATTCTCTGTACTTCTGGAGACGATGGTTTACCTGGTCAAACTTTTATTTTTGATAATACTTGTTCAATAGGAACAACAGCATTTTCTCTAGCAAATATACTACTACTGTTTTGTATTAAAGTTCTTCCTGCTTCATTATCATCAAATTTTATATAAACCACAGTTGGCTTTTGTGTTTTTTTATTGACATGAATCTTAACAACAGTTCCCATTTGTCCATTTATAAGTCTATCTGCAATATTAATATTTGTAGTAAGCATTACTCTAGCACCTTCTTTAATCTTCACTTCAAATTCAAGCCCTCCTGTTTCAGATCTCCCTCTTGATAATACTTTGTCAATATCTTGTTTTGTAACATTTGATGGATACTGGTCTGTTGCTCTAAGTACAAACAAAGGTGTAGATAATTGTAAAAGTTGTTTGTTGTTATGTTCATTAACAGGATCATTTTCTGCCCAGATGTGAAGTGCATTCAAGGGGTAATTGTTTGTTGATGGGACTAATACTCGAGAATTAATACAATTAAGATCCTCTTCAGTTTGTGAAGCTGTTCTAAATCTGTTTAAAATTTCGGCGAACTGCCGATCATTTTTCTGCCTCATAATGTCATTCAATTCTATCATCGTGAAGACATGCCATGGATGACATAAATTGAAACACTCATTGTTGAATTTTTCAAAAATAGGTTTCCTCCGTATAGGTGGTAGTTGATACAAATCTCCTACAGCTATAATACTTATACCGGCAAATAGTTTAGAGCTGGATGATCCAAAAATGTCCTTTAGCCTTTGATGTATATGAAGAAGAGTAATGTTAGAAACCATAGAAATTTCATCTATTATAATAAGCTTTAATTCCGACAGTGTAAGTCTCATTTGTGTTTTCTTTTGGTCAGACATTGCTGGAAGATTGTCACCGGTTTCTTTAGGGATAGCCAACGCTGAATGTATAGTTGTTCCGCCTATGTGTATTGCAGAAACACCAGTGGGTGCCATTAACAGTACTGTTGGCAGATCAGGATTGCTTGTTGTCTGTCTAAATGTTTTAATTGCTGTCTGATATATTGTATTTATTACATGACTTTTCCCTGAGCCAGCACCTCCAGTCATAAAAAGATATATTGGGTTAATGTCGTAAGGTTTTAAAGAACGAAGATTTTTAACTTTGTTTCTACACCAGCGTAGCACACTATCATACGCAATACGCTGTTTCTCGTTTAACGACCTTATATGTTCACGTAATAGATCATCAGAAATTTCCCTTGGTTGAACATAACTTGTAATTGTTGCATTTGTAGACACTTTATCACTATTAGAATTGGAAGAAAGATGTGAAATAATTTGTTCATTAAATGATTCGTCATCAATTTCAACATTACTTTGCATATCTAATTGCAAGTCTTCATTTTCTTGATCATTGAAAGAATCAAAGGAATGGCTAAAATTATTAACTTCACTATTTCTTAGGGCTTCTAATGCTTCTGTTATAGCATCTGCTTCAGGTTCAAATATTGTTCTTTTTTGTTCAACAATAGCTTGCACTTTCGGCTCATAAAATCTTGATGCGTATGTTTGTTCATTGCCAATAAGACTATCTTCATTACGCCATGGATAGTACAGCATAAGTAAGTGGTGAAAGTACTTTTCGGGTTCTTTTACTTTGTTGGGTCTATGATACCGTAATACAGCCTTAGTTTTTCTACATTTCATAACTTCGTTTGTGTTTATTAATCTTATTTTGGATGGTAAATAGTTAATGACATCTGCATTTGTATTAAATTGAACATGTGATTCTATAACATCATCTGTAAGAATTTCAGGTTGTGCATCGCTTGTTACACAATCATTTTTGTATTCTTTGTAATAATATGCAGCAAATTCAGCTAGACATAAGTTATCAATAATTGGATTTTTGTTAGGTCTGATGCTATAGCGTTCTATTATATTGGATTTGTAAATATCTGTACTATCTTCATGTAACTCATCAAGTTCTATTTTGCTCTTTGCAACTCGAATTCTATTGTCAGGTAAATCTGTACTCACAAAAACTGTTTTAGGGAAAACTTTTCTCAACCAAAGTTCAGGCATACATCTATATACACATTCTTGTGAACTCACTTCTCTAGTAGAAAGAAAAGCCACTCCTATTTTTCTCAAACTGTCTTTAATGGCTAAATTTGAAGTCTTTGCTTCTTTTGCTGCATTGGCAATAGCCTGTGAACATTCTGTTTCATCCTTTGTGAAGTATGAGCAAACATAAGTTATACATTTGTAATGGTTAAAAACAGGTTGTAAGTCAACATTAGCCCTAAAACCTTTTATTCCAGCAACAAAATAATTATTGATAAAACAGCTATCAAGCGGTCGTTTAAGATGCAGATCAAAATCAGAATCACCAGATATAGACAAGGCCCAGTAATATTGTTCTTCTGTAACACCTAATGAACTCAACAGTTTTTCTTCCGTTGTCTTAGGATTATACTGTGGTTTATTTGGGTTCAAGATTTTATTTATTTCTTCTTTTACTAAGCAAAGAATTTCATTTCTTCTTGTTAAAATGTCTCTTTTCAACTCTTCATCTAACTTTTCAGAAAGTGGTTCTGCTACTACTGTTCTCTTTGTGAAAAATTGTCCAAAATTAAATCTGCATGGAACATTAGTATATTTTCTACAACTCTTTGAGTGATTGTGCTTCTGATAAGTCTGAACTAAGGTAAATAATTGAGAATCTTTTTGTTTATCTGGCAAGTATGCTTGAACATGATTGTCTATATATTTTATGTAATCTTCTTTTGTTTCATTTGTTAACTTTGGGCAATCACTTGTCCATATTAGTGCATGTAAATGAGGTGATCCTCTCATTTGAAATTCAATACGTAAAGCATAATAAACTATTTTACCAATAGGATTTGCTTTGCTCAATAACACTTCAGTAAAAAATGTCTCTACTCTATACTGAAAATGCTTAGCAACAACAACAGGATTAGAATTAAGCATAGAGCACCTCTCATTGTAAGACAATCCTTCAATTTCTTCATCAGTTAAATTAAGTCCTTGTATTTTCCCAATAATTTGAAACAACTCAGGCCATCGAAGGTCAGCACAAGACAATGTCATGAACCATGTTGGAATTCCAAGTTGTTTTACCATCGCTATAACTTCAAACATAAATTTTTGCCAGTATGGTGGTGTACCTGGAATTTGCCTTAAAAACAAGTAAGCCTGGTCTTGAAAGATAAGATTTTGAAAATTTTGCACATTAGATCTTAAATGAGATGCAGTCAGAGACTGTCCATGAACTTTTGTCAGAGCAATAGCAATACTATCTGAAACTTTTTTTTGTTCTATGATGAACTGCGCAAAAAACAAATATTCAGGATTCATTGCAAACTTACCACTATAATGTAAAAGACGGGCATTGAAGTATTTTGTAGGTGACAGATTGACCGCTCTCTCTACAGTATAGCCAAATCTGCCCTTTGGAAATAATACTGGAAATGCTAATTCTTCACAATTTTTATCAGTCATGAATGAAACTGGATGTTTATTTTCACCTGGTGCAATATTAAAAATTTCATTTCCATGAGACTTTAATCTGGTATTTTTGTCCACATTTACAGGATAATCTGGTAGCACTGACTGTAAACACGTTTCAGAAGTTGCTGCTCTAAATTCATTCAAAGGATCATTTCTTTCCTCCTCACTTTGATCATTTGTTGCTTTCTGTTCACAAGATACCTGAATAATTGGAGACTCTTCACCATCGGCACTGTCTGAATTAGCTCGTAACTGCATTTCTCTCAGATTTATGTCAATGTTTTCAATATTAACTGTTATACAACTATATAAAGGATTGTTTATTCTGAGCCAATTTAGCGCATTGAGTATAACTGCAGGTCGTACAGCTTGAAAATAAACATGGCCTCTAAAATCAAGCTTTCTTTTAAGTTTTAACATAATTATTCCTGAGCTTTCAGGAGGTCTAGGCAAGACATTACAGGTATGATCACATTCTACAGGCACATTACAGATGGCTCCTTTAATTTTCCTTTGTTGACCTTTGGGCATAATTACTATTTTTTCAAAGACAATGCGTTGAGATATAAGAATCTGCTCAAGTTTTTCTAGACATTCTAGTTCTGGGGGGGTTTCATCAACCATTAATTTGTTATAAACAGCTTGACAGGGAACTTGTTCTTTTAACAATTTAGAGTGACATGTTTTACAGATATATTCTTTCTTATCAAAAGACATTTTTCCTGTGAAAAGATGCTGTTTGACATATTTAATTTTCTTTAATTCTATTACTGTTTTCCTATAAAGAGTTCTATTACACACAGAACATATGTAATAAGGCCCTTCTCTTACTGCTTTTTGGAAAGATGCAATACAGAAGTCCAAGTCATTGTCTGAGATAGCTTTTCTTTCCTCTGTATTCCTAGCCACTCTCCTGATCTTTTCAAGCCATTTTTCTTTTTCTTCGCTTTTCATGTTGTGATAAGTTTCTCTTGTTTTAGCTAAGAGTTGTTCTTTCTCATGAGCATCCATAGATTTATATTTCTCTGCACGGTGAGTGAGCATATTTTGTTTTTCATTGGGATCCATAGATTTATATTTTTCAGTGCGTGCAATCAGAACTTTTTGCTTTTCATTATTGTAACACTCACGGCGCTTATCTAAGCAGATTTTTTTCCTTGCAGGTTCAAATTGAGAATAAGACTTTCTCCTTTTAATTGCAATTTCTTTTTTGCACTTAGCAGATTTGTGGCATTTCATAATCTTTTGTTTTTCACCTTTATTTAACTCACAAGTGCACAATACACTCTGAAAGAAATACTGTATTTCATTAGACTTTGCAGTATTTGTCACACTTTGACAGACCCTTTCTACTAAGTAATTTTTATCACTTATTCTGTGTACACCAAGTCCTTGAATTTTATTCAAAGAAATTAAGTAAAATGTTACATTTTTGCTGGTTTTGTGAAAAACGCAACTTAAACATAGGCTGGGAAACTGAAGTAAAAATCCTGAACTCTTAGTTCCATTTTGCAACATCAACCTCTCAAGGGCTAATTTACTAAAAAATGAATTACACACAAGAATTCCTTTATTACTCGTAACAACCTTTACATTAATATTGGCACCGTATATATTAACATTCTGTGGTAGTTCACTGGAACTTGTCTGATTTTTAATAGTCTCAGTAAAGAAAGCACTTCCATATTCAACAAGAGCATCTAATGTATCAGACTTCCAATAACTACAAGGTTTAATAACAGAAAAACAAATTGCATACAGAGCTATGGCAGAACTCTTCGTTATAGTTTCATTATTTGTAGTTTTAATAATAGGTACATCTTTCGGTAAAGTGCCAACAAAAACGTTATTACAACTTTGCTGCACAGTTTTGCACGCCACTGCATTTTTTTGTATACCATTATTATCCCTTATTAAAGACTTTTCATATATAGCAAAAAACCAACCGTTAGAATGGCTACTCAAGAGGTGCTGAAAAGAAGTGTAAATTCTAACTGAAACACACATATCATCTACATATATCCAACGAGCATCATCTTTTATAGCAACTGTAAAATGAGAACTTAGACATCGAACCATGCCTTTAAGTACATAATTTTGACCAAGTACATCCATAGTCAAAGGAAAAAATATTTGATTAATATAATTGGATGACAGTTCCATAGTTAAAAATCGTGGAAGTATGACAAAATGTTGTAGCATTGAAAGATCCCCAGAATGCTCTTGACACAAATCACAGTAGAGTGCACTGCTATTTGGTAATATAGCCTCAGAAACATAATTCTCTAAGCCATTGTGAAGCAAGTTCGGAGAATTTATGTAAAGTACAAATATAGCTGTGTTTTTTATAATTGCATTGTTACACGATGAACAAACTGACTGATTACTTTGTTGTATAAGAAAAAGGGATTTTAATTCCTCCGTCATCATACCAACTGTATCCAACCTAAATATGTCACTAAATACAGCATCTGCAGACATTGCGGTAAATGAGTTGCAATGTTGTCTTAAGTAAACCCAAACAGGTTCTCGAACTACTGCCATTTCTGTTTGTACATCATGGTTTTCTAACTGTAGACATGCGTCAAATAAAGTTTGAAAAAACTCATTACGTTCGATATCTCTCAGAGAATCTTTAAAAATAGCAACGCTAAGTTCAAGAAAACAATCTACTGCACATGAAAACTTGCCTGAATGAGTAAGGCAATAATTTATGAAATGTCTTCTAGCATTTGTTCCCTGTTGTGACAGTTCACTGATGGAAGAGGTCTTGGAATTTGTTGCTTTACTGATGAATATATTCCCATTTAAAATATGTGCTTCTTTGTTTGAAATAACGCAAGGATCGAAGAGTCCACGTAAAGCAATGACACGAGGATAAGGATTGGTCTCTATATCGCCAGATTCCTTTATACTGACATGTGTCATTTCATGATTAACATTTTTATAAGTCCTTTCTTTTTTCGATGCAAGATATTTGCTTGTGCAGTTTTCCATAGCTTTCCTGCTGTTACAAAGTACTGTTTTTCGTAATGAAGCTACTTTGATAATTTGATAAAGAAAAGACGATTTTGGGACAGTTTTTAAAACATACTTTCTAAGAAATATTCTGTTTCTCCTTTTTAAACCCTTCTTTAGAGCTCTTAATGGGATTCTACTGGGTTCTCGATAATGATGTCGTCTTCTTTTAGTATCCCTTTTAATATTATTAATAAACAATGCAAATAGTGACCTACAAGTACCGTATTTCACTTTTTTATTCATGTCAAGCATTGTTAAATACTCTTACTATTTTTGTCCCACTCTTCTTCACAGTCCTTTATTGTGTAATTCACTGTCTCTTTTGTTTCAATATTGCACTCTATGTTTTATGTCACACTCTTTCAGGTTTTGCAAGGTTTGCAAGGTTTGTATAGCTTTGAATATCTGTTAATTTCTGTTAATTTCTTGTTCAATGTGTTACAGTTGTAACAACCAAGTGGCTGCTACTTATTGTTGTAACAACCAGGTGGCTGCTACGATGGGTGTAGCAACCGAGTAGTTGCTACGATGGGTGTTCTGTTGTAACAACCAAGTGGCTGCTACGATGGGTGTTGTAACAACCGAGCGGCTGCTACGATGGGTTGTTGGGTTTTCTGTTTTGACAATCAGCTGACTGCTGCGCTGGGGGTTCTGTTATGACAACCAGTTGACTCCTACGCTTTGTGGTCGCTACGTTTTCTGCCACTGGATGCTCTTGTAACAAACAGTCCACCACTATGTAGGTGCTACGTTTTGTAGGCCTTCTTTGCTAACAATCAGTTGGTTTCACTCTGAGGAAGAAATTCAACCTTAACGACTTACACCTGCAAAACAAAACCAAAAAAAGACAATCTGTTAAAATTGAAAGAAAAAATAACTACTGAAAACTAATCAGAATTATATTACTAAAATAAAACAAAATACAGTATATGAGCAAGTCATTGGCTGAGGTCACACTAGAGGCTTTACCATGGTAAAAATTGCTTTACCAAGGTAAATTGCGCAACCACCTAGTTACCGTAGTAAACCTGTCAAAGTCATAAAAAATAGATTTGACGCTTTCCATATACACTTTTTCGCATGATCAGTAAACTTATACGTGACGAGTACACTAAATGTTGAGATGTCGCGTGAGTTCATATCGGCGGTAAGTTACTGAACTGTGACTTAGCGCGTAATAAAATTATGGATCAACAAGAGAGAGTTGCATTTTCAATTGTTCCCATTTTGCTTTTAATTCTGCTGCTTAGACAAGCACGTAGAATTCACTTCCTTCTTACATACAACCATTTAGATCTTGGGACCAAAGAAAGTGCAGCGGTTTCGTTAATTAACCGTCGACGGCAAAGACAAAGAAGAGCGCGCAGGCAAGCCTGGGTTTACCCTCGACCACAGGGATGGTTTGAGGAAATGTATAATAACCGGCTCCTTCGAGCCCTTTGGAAAGACCATTTCAGGGTAACAGGGGAAACATTCGACTTCATTTGCCAGCTCGTTGAAAGGAACTCAAACACGCGCGAATGAGCGGGAAAATAAATTTCATGTTTATAAAATATGAATCCACAAATGTATTGTAATTACTGCGTTTGTCCAAAAAGATGACAAACTGTCAACAAAATAAGCATGGTTTAGATAGACAAGAGATGTACCCACCTATTTTTTGGGGTAACTAGATTCTTATCTGGGATCAAGTCAACTTTGTTCTTGCCGCTGTTGTCAGGGCAACTTACCAGAGTTAGGTTTACCATGGTAAACTGAAAATTGGGGGTCACACTTGCGGTGCCGTTAACCATGGTAAACTTGAGTTTACCATGGTTAACTTTCTCCAGTGTGACCTCAACCATTGTCTTACTGACCTTTCATTATCTTACGTGACATCATACTGGAAGTTGCTTATGATAAGGTAATTACCGATACGCCAGAGACCTGACCTCCGGCTACTTCGCCGACTTGTCCAAACGTACAATTTAAGCATTGCGAAAAACATTTCTACCAGTGCCATTGAGATTATTTAACAGTTTCACTTAAAAACTCTACTAAGCCTCTGGAGAGTGGGTTATTTAATTTCAGGCCTCATCAAAGGGGGATTACTAGAGAAAGGCGCCAGTAATCAATAAGAGGGACCAATTTATCGCCTAACGGCCTCCACCCTGTGAGGTCGAGAGATTATAGAGCGTTTTTCTTTCTTTTTCCTGCAGGGATTTGACGTCCTGCAAACACTGTTTTAACTTATTTGGTTTAAAGGCGCCAGTATGTAAAGAGGAAACACGCAAGTACGCGCAAAAAAATCGACTCCAATGAGGAAACATGAGCCTTGAAGGTTGTCAGTTTAAAAAAGAGGTATCAGTTGTATTTATTATCAATGGGACAATGATTATTTCAAAAAAGAGTAAAACTTCGCTGTTATTATCCTTTGTTCGATATGCCGAGAAGAAACTCTACCGAAGATTTCTCAATTACATGTACTTCACATAAGGCGTAAATACACGAGGTAACTTTCCGTACCACGCGATGTAATTAAAAATACAGAACATGACGTAATAGTTTTGCCCATCAGCCTCTCTTGTTTTTCCTTAAAAAGCATATAGGGATTTCTAGTGATGTTACGGTAGATGAGTTCCCCGTTACGACATAATAGAAAACGTTGCATCACGCAGGCAGTCACATTTTCATGTGTAGGGCATTGTTATAATTAGAGCGGCTGCACATGAGGGTAAAGTCATGAAATTCAAATACAGAGGTTGAGTATTAGTTAACAGACGCTGCAATAGAGCAGATTTAACTAAACGGGTTCTTGTTTCATATATTACATTAGCCTGTGACAAGACAGGAAGAAGTAGCTCATCCTCTCTTGCCTGTGAACAGGGTTCCAAATCGCGTACAGCGTGAAAAGAAAAATGATGAACGTTGTTGGAACTTCCTTTCACCCGAAACAACAATTGAGTCTTTGGTATGCTACCAAATGCAGTCTTAACACAAAAGTATAAGAATGACAGCTTCTTCAATCGTCGCCTTTAAAGATAAATTACAAACCATCAAATCAGAAGTAAATAAAAAAATTGATGCTTTTTCAATTAATGCCAGTTGAGATTATTACAAACCACAACCTTGCAGTGAAACACATGAGTGAACGTAAACTATGAATATATAAACCGAGATCTGCAGCACACTTTTCGCCTATTTATCATTTCGTACAGAATACCGCTATTACAAGCTATATCAACCAAACAGAGTCTGCGTAAAAGCAGTTACCTCAAGCAGTAATTAATATCGATATCCTCCTTGTAAAAGATCTCTAAATACGACTAATGAAAACGTTTCGAACTCAACGCCAATCGCTAACTGCAATTGTTACCATCTAACAAAACGCTTAACTTGCTATTCGCCGGATTTATCAACGTAGATTGCATTATTTCAACGTAACTTTGTACCCAGATTGATTGCACCATTTCAGCGTAACCTTGTACCCAGATTGATAGCACATGTACAATCACAAAGTAACATTGTACCCAGATTGTTTGCACCATTACAACGTAACCTTGCACCGAGTTTGTTTTCATAGCATGGCAATAACATAATTGATTTTTCGCTCCAAACACCGTACATCATCCCTTCAGAGTGCACATAAGCTTGCAAAGATTAAATCGCATTTCATATTGACTAAGCTTGCTAGGGATCGTTTATTGAGTAAAATTATGACTTTTTAAAGGTTAATTTTCAACCAATTTCAAAAGTTGCTAATGATATCGTAATTGTAAGATCACAGCAATTTCATAGATACCGGACGGAAATTCTCGTGAAGCAATCTGAGCTGAAAGAAAAAAGCATGGCACTCAGGCTAAAGATAACGTATATCATCCAAATTCATTAAATCCTATCGGCGTTGTCCATGTGTGCATGCAATAGTTTGAGTCATAAAGATAGCGTTATGTTGTTTCACCCACCGACGTTTTCGTCAAATAAACCGGTCTGTTTGACGAAATTTTCATCTTTTGTTATTGTATGAAATCACAGCTAACGCAACTAGAGGCGAACGTCATATACTTACTGTTGGTAGCTTTCTTGAGGAACAAATGACCGCAGAAAACAAAGGAATTAGTTAGTCTGAAGTATCTGTTTGTGAGACGTCAGGTGACAATCGAAAATGAAAGTAATTTGTTCCCCTAAGAATGTTTATTCTCTGACGTATGCGTCTATTTTCACAAAAATAATAGACTACAAGCAGTCCTCTTCTGAATAGTCGAGACGTCGCGCGAAATAGCCGAGCGCGAAACAATAATCATGAGGTCAAAAATGCGCAATGACCCGCACATTATTCCTACCGCTACTTGTTGTGAAAATGTTACTCGAGCCTCAAGGCTGTTTAAATCAGAAGTTTGAAGAACAGAACTTAATACAGTCGGGACACGAGCAATATTTGATGCGTTTATGGATAAACTGACAAGGCCCATCGTATTAAAGCTTGAAAAACGCGTTGCATGATGACCAGGGGAGTGATGACGTTAGCTTGTTTATTTTTTTTTTAGAAAATGGCAATGTTGATAATCACGCGAACGACGATGAGTGACATGACAGATTGTTGACTTGCAAAGCAATATTTGTAATACCTCAGGAAACATTCCAACACACCGTAGTATTGCAAAGATGGCCATTCTGCTGCTGTAGCGTCCCATTTTTGTTGTATATACATAGATGTATTTAATAAGGAACTTACTGTATTTGCCAATGAATAAGCAATTAAAGGAGGGAAAAGTGCTGTAAGGTGAAAAACAAAGAGATAATCAAATGCTCCGGTGAACAGGGTCTAAGTCGTATATAGCGCGAAAATAAAAATGATAAACGTTTTTGAAGCTTCCTTTCATCCGAAAGAACAATTGAGTCTTTGGTATGCTACCAAATGCAGTCTTAACACAAAAGTATAAGAATAACAGCTTCCTTAATCGTCGCCTTTTAAGATAAATTACAAACCACAACCTCAGTTGTTGCGAATCACAGACGTAAACGTTAAACCTAAATTAACCTGTAGGAATATGATTTTTCGCACATTTGTGATTTCGTAGACTGAGACATCGTTATTAATTTATTACAAGCTAGTATTTATCCACAAGCTTGTAATTATTTAATACATCAACGAAACAGCTTCAGCAATTGACGTTCTTCTTGAAAAGTTTCTTTCTCAATACGACTACTGAATACTTTTCGAACCCAACGCCAGTTACAAATTGATTATACGAAGAGTTTAAATAATGGAAATTGCTTCACTAGCAAATTTAAACCGCAGAGAATAAAATGGTCCAAAACGATGAAGGGTGTTGAAACTTTGTCAGCAAAAAATCAGTGGTGAAGTCTTAAACGCAGTCTTAACTCAGAAGTGTCTAAAAAAAATCGACGCTCTTTCAATTAATGTCAGTTGAGATAAATTACAAACCCCAACCTTGCCGTGAATCACACGAGTGAACGTTAAGTCTGAATAAACCGAGATCTGCTGTACACTTTTCGCCTATTTGTCATTTCGTACAGAATACCGCTATTACAAGCTATATCAACCAAACAGAGTCTACGTTAAAGCAGTTACCTCAAGCAGTAATTGATGTCCTCCTCGAAAAGGATCGCTAAATACGACTAATGAACACGTTTCCAACTCAACGCCAATCGCTAACTGCAATTGTTACCATCTAACTAACGCTTAACTTGCTATTCGCCGTATTTATCAACGTAGATTGCGCAAGTTCAACGTAACCTTGTACCCAGATTGATTGCACCATCACAAAGTAACATTGTACCCAGATTGTTTGCACCATCATAACGTAACCTTACACCGAGATTGTTTTCATACCATGGCAATAACATAATTGATTTTTCGCTCCAAACACCGTACATCATCCCTCCAGAGTGCACATAAGCTTGCAAAGATTAGATGGCATTTCATATTGACTAAGCTTGTTAAGGGATCGTTTCTTGAGTAAAATTATGACTTTTTCAATCAATTTCAAAAGTTGCTAATGATATCGTAATTGTAAGATCACAGCAATTTCAGAGATACCGGAAATTCTCGTGAAGCAATCTGAGCTGAAAGAAAAAAGCATCGCTTAGGCTAAAAATAACGAATATCATCCATTCCCAATTCATGAAATCCTATCAGCGTTTTCCATGTGTGCATGCAATAGTATGAGTCACAAAAATAGCATTATGTTGTTTCACCCGCCGACGTTTTCTTTAGATACCCCGCCTACCGGTCTGTTTGACGAAATTTTCATATTTTGTTATTGTATGAAATGACAGCTAACGAAACTAGAGGCGAACGTCATATACTTACTGTTGGTAGCTTTCTTGAGGAATAAATGACCGCAGAAAACAAAGGAATTAGTTAGTCTGAAGGTTATCTGTTTGTGAGACGTCAGGCGACAATCGAAAATGAAAGTAATTTGTTCCCCTAAGGATGTTTATTCTCTGACGTATGCGTCTATTTTCACAAAAATAATCGTAAGGTCAAAAATGCGCAATGACACGCATATTTTTCCTACCACTACTTCCAAGTTGTTGTGAAAATGTTACTCAAGCGTCAAGGATGTTTAAATCAGACGTTTGAAGAAGAGAACTTAATACAGTCGGGACACGAGCAATATTTTATGCGTTTATTTTTTTTTTTAGAAAATGGAAATGTTGATAATCACGCGAGCGACGATGAGTGACATGACAGATTGTTGACTTGCAAAACAATGTACCTCACGAAACATTCCAACACACCGTAGTATTGCAAAAATGGCCAGTCTGCTGCTGTAGCGTCCCATTTTTGTTGTACATAGACGTATTCAATAAGAAACTTACTGTATTTGCCAATGAATAGGTCATTAAAGGGGGGGGAAGATTCTGTAAGGTGAAAAACAAAGAGATGATCAAATTCCCCGGGGTAATTGGGTAAAAGTCTAATGCTCGACCACCGGAATGGACAGTGTGGCAAAATACCCCATTATTTCCTGGGGGAGGAGGTGTCAGTCTCCCATCGTGGTTCTAAAACTGTCAAACAAAGCACGATTCCTTCGCCAGGAACTATCCAATTTCCACCGTTTTAAATGTCGAGTGCTTCGCAGAAGTTATTCTTTCGATTTACCGCTTCAAAATGATTGCTTCGCAGATTGATAAAACTATCCTGAGTCACCTGAGTTTGAGTCACGATGATCGCGTTTATGTTGTTCCCCCTGTGGTACGCTACCGGAAATTTCGGAGATTCCATTACGATAACGTAAGCGTATCAATGACCTCTTCTCAAGTCCCATCGTGTTCTAGAACTGTCAAACAAAGCACGATTCCTTCGCAAGGAATTTTCCAATTTCTACCGTTTTAAAGGTCGAGTGCTTCTTAGAAGTTATTCTTTCAATTTACCATTTCAAAATTGTTTATTTTCCGTTTGAAAACGGCACACTTGAGTCCACAACATGTTAACAATATGGCGCAACCAATTTAATCCAAGATTAATGCATAAATCAAATGATGCTTTGACGTCACACGAGTAGGGTTGAGTGGGTCCCCTCCCTCGCAATATACGCGACAGATATGGATTTTGATTGGCCTGCTTCTGTTGAAGACAATCAGAACAATACACCCCGAGTAGGAGAGGGGTGAGTTTAATGAATAAATTAATGTACCGATTTGAAGCTACGACGAAGAAAAAGAAATCGTCCCGTTTTTAGACACGGTATGCCCCCTCAGGGCATCCCGCGTAATAATAGGTTAGCTACACAAAGTGCACTCATGCCAACTCTCCCGGATTATCCGGGAGTCTCCCGGATACGGAACGAATCTCCCGGTCTCCCGTACGGGTGACTAAACCTCCCGGATAAAAGCGACTTGGCGTCTTATTTGTATAATAGGCTAGTGTTTCTACTCAAATGTTCCATAAATTTAAGAAATATTGTGTCATGGTTACATTTGCATACCTGTTTTACCCAATCTGCCACAAACTTTGACGGAAACCGAAGAAAATACGCTTTTTGTCATCACTACAATATAAACGACTTTCTGATTGGATAAACGTTCAACCAATTAAAGAGCAGGACAAAAAAAGCTATTAATAGTGTTGTGCGAATTTTGTGCCAACAAGGTGGGTGGGGGGGGGGGAAGTGCATCAATTTTGCTTAGGGGGGAGGGTATGGTAATAAGGGGGGGAGGGTTGCTCCGAAGAAAAAATCTCCAGATTTCAGATCTTCAGAGGTTGGCATCTCTGAAAGTGTGTGACCGTTTGTGATTTTAAAATTTGAAGGAAATGTATGGGTATAACTCAAAGGTTCATATCACTGCAACGAATGTTTGCATTTTGGTTCAAAATAGACGTAATACTAGTTAAATGCGCTGCTGTGTGTAAGGCATACTTTTAATTTTTGTGAGTAGTTTGTGTCGTAAATAATGCACCTATCAGTTTACAAAAGAGGGAGACCAGGCATAGGTGGGCACTTGATCCTAGCTGAGATTTTCTTTTCAAATGCCCCACTGCAGGGAAATGTGGACAGGTCAAAACAGCCACCAACATCATTGTTAAAGTGCCACTATGATCAAATTTTTACCTCTTGAATTTAAAGGTTTATCACATAGAATTCTAGGAAAGATTAAAAATGCCGTTTACCGTTTCTTAATATCTGCATTGGTTCCGGAGATATTCACGTTTGAAAATTGTGTAAAATATGTAAATGAGATGACTGATGACGTCACAAACTCAACCGAATTTTGGTCAAATACTATAAATAGAGCTATCTCAGTCAATTTACAACAGTGACCATTGAAACCTGGCAGGCTAATAGTTCTAAAAGCAATACACCTACGGCTATAAAAATTCGGTTCCCATGGCAACTCACTCTTTTCCAGTCCCCTCCAACCTGATTTCAATATTTTAGTGATTTTCAGCTTGAAAAACATTTAACAAGGCCACGAACTCCACCTAACATATTTATACGTTTGCTGGATCATGCAGATAAAGCACCATTGGCAAATATCAAAATACACTGCCAAAGATGGCCAGCAAGGCCTTAAGTATCAGGGAGGACTGGAACCCTGTTTGTTGCCATGGTAACAAAACTGATAAGCCCATATTATGGAGCGCACCTAGAACAATGTCACTGCAAAGAATCAAGCATTTCTGATACAAATTGGCTGAGATATCTTTTTTCATAATATTTGACCAAAATTCTGTTGAGATTGTGACGTCATCACTTGGCTAATTTGCATATTTTAAAAACTTGAATATCTCTGGAACAAAAAGAGATATTTGAAAATAGTAAACAGCATTCTTCTTCACCTACAGACTACTTGTTTATGATTTAAAATGGCTCAGATTAGAAAGACACGAATTTCCTCATAGTAGCACTTTAAGGATATCGAACAAAGGAACAGTTTTTTGATTAGATCAATAATTATTATCAATTACTTTGTGTGCCTAGTTACGATCGTAGTTACAAAGTTTATCTGTTTTCCTATTGGTTTGTAATCGAATCTTTTAGCGTCACCACGCGCATATAAAAGCTAAGTTAGCGTCCCTTTAAGGAGAGTTTCGCAAGATTTCGCCTTGAATAGCAGCACCTTCGTTCTTTCGTACTAAACCTTTGGCTCAAGCGGGACCGATATGTAAGTGATTTTGTTAGTTTTATTTCAATGTGTTTAAGTTTACTTTTCACCTTGGGCGTTAGCGCACATATGTACTGTGTTGTACAATAGTACAACTAATTATCTTGAAATCAAAGAGTAATTTGAAAGAACAAGTCGCTTAGACAGCTACGCCCACATTTTAGTCTTTGGGCTGTTAATCAGCCGCAAATGTTCATTGTGTAGCCGACCTTTAAATCTCGAGTAGTTTTAATTTAGCCTTTTATGTTTTGTTTATGTTAATTTACATTTAATTGTTGTTATTTTAATCGCGTTATCGACATAGGCACGTAAAGCGTTTCTTTTATGCCTTACGCACGAATTCAAGTTGATTCATACTTTCGTTGTTGCATTATTGTAATTTCAGTTTACGATCGTGATCGTGATCGTCTTCGTCTCTCAATAAACACCGTTAACCGTCATCTTGGTTTTCGTGGTTTTGCGTCAACGACCTGTAAAATAGTCCCAACACCAGCGACACTTTGCAAACACGCCTTAGCGACACCCCTCGAAGTCTCGTCTTTCGTCGCAATTGTTACAGTAAAATATCGTCGCTTCATTCCGCCAAATGGTTTTGTATTCTAGTTAAACTTCGTCTCGATCCTTTGGTACTTTGTTTCTTGGCAAACGAACGATTAGTGTTTTTAGCGAACCGGTCCTCGGACATATTAGGACGCCATCAGAGATAGACTTCGAGGCGACGCCTCAAATACCAAAGCCACCCAGGAGTGTGGCGGGCGTAGAACTTTCACGATTCGAATTCTCCAAAACAACTGGACGAAGAAGGGTAATGACCGAAAAGGGTTTGGCTTATCAGCTGGAAACAAAGCTTTCTAATCGGAACTCTGCCTTCAAAAAATTAAAACAACAGATGGATAAGATTAACGTGCTGCGTGATTTACCCGAGACAACAATAGAACAATTAGAAGAAGAGAGATTTAAATTGGATAACTTGAAAGACAAATTCAATACCGCATTCACGGAGCACAATGATCTAATTCAGTCAGAAAAAGAAAAGGAAGATTCATATCGACGGTTCGATATTCGCGATCGGGAATTTATTGAGTGCAGAGTTAGACTTTGTGAACGTATGCAATCACTTGAAAGAAACCTCAGTCGGGCACAGTCAGTGAGATCTGTCAAGTCTGGTCACAGCGTGAAATCAAAGGCGTCTGGAAAGTCTAAATTTAGTACGTCCTCTACAAAACATCTTTCCTTTGCGCTACTCGACGCCGCATCCAAGGCTGCCAAGTTACAGGCCGAAATGGAATTTCTCGACAAAGAAAGAGAATTGAGGCGGCTGCAACTTGAGAAAGAGATAGCTATCGCAAGCGCCGAAAAAGTAGCGATAAAGCGAATCCTAGATGAAGAAAGATTAGCGGGCGATAAAGAGGAGTCAAGTGTCAAAGACTTTAATCCCGCGGTTAAACAGGAATTAAAACCAGACGTAAGTAACGAGAACATTAAACAAGAAAGAAGCTTTAAGGCTAACCCGTACGCTCCTCCGTTCGTTCCTGGAAGTTATCTAACGCCAACCTTTGAGCCTCTGAAAGGAGATCCTGTGTTCACGCCCCAATTTCAAGAGAATGGCGTTAATACCACTCTTCAAGAAATCGTGAGCCTACAAGCGAAGCAGGCCGAATTGAGCTCATTAATTATCAATCAGCAGAAGATTAGCAGCCTCCCGGATAAGCCGCCGGTCTTCTCTCTTAATATCCAGCCTTCGTGACCGCCTTCGATTCCATCATTTGCAGTAATGTACCATCGAACAAGGACAGGCTGTATTTCCTTGACAAGTACACCAGAGGCAAGGCTAACAATGTAGTGAAAGGTTTCTTGGCTATGAGCTCTGACAGTGCCTACGATAAAGCTCGCAAGATGTTAGACCAGCGTTTCGGGAATCCCTTCCACGTAGCGGAGGCGTACAAGTCTAGTCTAAGAAACTGGCCAAAGATAAATGATGGTGATAGCAGTGGCCTCCAGGACTTCTCTGATTTTCTCACACGATGCGAAGAAGCAATGAAAACGATGCAGTCAATGGGGGACCTCGACTCAACAGAAACTCTCCGCCTTGTCAGCAGCAAACTTCCTTCTTACTCTGCTGTGAAATGGTGCCGGCATGCTCATGAAAGGCAAAGCAAGTTTAAGAAAATAATCACATTTAGTGCCTTTATGAACTTTGTCAGAGAAGAAGCAGAACTTGCAAATGACCCCATCTTCTCACCTGATGCCCTGAAAGCGGAACGCAAAAAGACTGGTACCCAGCCGAAGTGGGGATGGAAGAACAAGTCAAAGAAGAAGGACGATAGTGATTTGAGCGCCAATTCTCTCGCGACATCAGGCACTCCACACCCCAGCGATCTTGCTTCATCGACAAGACCATTTGCAGATCAAACAGATCAGGCCTGCCCCCTTTGTAAGGGTCAGCACGCCCTCGTCAAGTGCAGCAAATTTCTCAAGAGTTCAGTAGATGAACGCAGTGAATTTATTCGCAGTAAAGCTCTTTGTTTTGGCTGTTTCAAGTCAGGTCACATGTCTTCGGGATGTCGTAATAGATCCATTTGTAAAAATTGCGGAAGACGTCACCACACCTTATTGCATGGCATAAAACCAAGATCCACTGAGAGTCGTCTACAGCCTGACCGCAAGTCACAAGAAACTCAGCGCCCACCTAACAAGAATGAACCACTCAGCGAGAAACCTCCAGTTGCAAGATCCGCGAGCTCAAACCTGATCAGTGTAACGCACAGCTCAGCTACAGAGTCTGCCAGCGTAATCACTAATTGTCGGATCATCCAAGTTTTTCTGTTCCACAAGGATAACCCAGCCAAATCAATCAAGGTCTACGCCCTCCTAGACGATGCAAGTGACACAATCTTCATGACCACCCAAGTACAGCGTGAACTCGGTATCAAGGGTGTTGAAACTAGTTTAGATTTAAGCACAATGCTTGGTCGTCAGAGGATAGCAGTTGAAAGAATTGATGGCTTGATTGTTCAGCGACTTGACAAACGCACCGAAGTTGACCTACCCAAGACGTATTCAAGGCAGACCATTCCTTCCCGTCGAGACCAAATTCCAAGACCAGAAAACGTAAACAACTGGCCGCACCTTAAAGGGATCCAAGGCAAAATTCCTCCGTACGATGAAGACGTAGATATTGGCCTGCTAATTGGTTGCAACTGCCCCAAAGCGATCACACCAACAGAAGTCATTCGCGGTAAAGGAGAAGAACCTTACGCTGTTCGAACCTTGCTAGGTTGGAGTATCGTGGGACCAGTTGCCATATCAAACACCCCTCGAGACGGCCACGCCCTAGATTCCACCTGTCATCTTACCTTAACAAGAGAGGTTATTTCTGGAGCAAGTGACAGCGCTAACCAGTTGAGTTTCATTCTCCACGGAAAAACGAAGGAGGTCATAAACCCATCAGCAATTAATCAGATGTTCGAGCTCGATTTCTTGGAACACAAAAACAAATCGAAGCATGGCCTATCCAAGGAAGACAGAAAGTTTATTCAGATAGCAGAAAAGGGAATTCAACATCGCGATGATGGCCATTATGAGCTCCCACTACCCTTGAAGAACGAAACCATTGAGCTTCCAAACAACAAGACGGTAGCGCTTCACAGACTTAACCAGCTAAAAAGAAGGTTCGTGGGTAGAAACGGCCAGAAATACTACACGGACTACTCGGAATTTATGAAAAATTTGATAAAGAATGGATACGCTGAGAGGGTACCAGAGATGTCTGAATCGGAACATACATCCCATGGTCAAGTTCAAGAGAAAGCGAACGTTTGGTACATTCCACACCACGGAGTCTATCATCCTAAGAAACCCAATAAGATTCGTGTAGTTTTCGACTGTGCTGCCGAGTACGAAAGTGAATCACTAAACAAGCACCTACTTCAAGGCCCCGACTTGACAAACAATTTGACTGGAGTGCTTTGCAGATTTCGACAAGAGCAAATCGCTTTTATGTGTGACATAGAAGCCATGTTTCACCAAGTAAAAGTAAGCGAAGAATACAGAGACTTGTTGCGCTTTCTCTGGTGGGAAGATGGCGACCTCACCAAAGAACCGAAAGAGTACAGAATGACCGTACACTTGTTTGGAGCCACCTCGTCCCCAGGCTGCGCAAATTTCGCTTTGAAGTCTACGGCCAATGATTTTGAAGAAGAATTTAGAGCTAACGCCGCAGATTTCGTTCGTAGGGACTTCTACGTTGACGACGGTTTGAAGTCCGTTCCCTTGGTAGACGACGCAGTAAAGCTTATTGTAAGCGCAAAGCAGATGTGCAGCAAAGGAGGTTTCCGGCTTCACAAGTTTGTGTCTAACAGTAAAGAAGTCATCAGAAGAATCCCAGAGCAAGACAGAGCAGATGGTGTGAAGGAGTTAGATTTAGTCCTTGACTCACTTCCCTTAGAGCGCGCACTCGGCGTCCATTGGTGTGTTGAGTCTGACTGCTTCCAGTTCGCTATCGTACTACAAGACAAGCCATGCACTAGACGGGGTATACTCTCCACTGTGAGCTCGATTTTCGATCCGCTCGGATTCGTTGCTCCGCTCTTGTTGGATGGAAAGTCAATTCTTCAAGATTTGTGTCGCCATGACGTAGGCTGGGACGATCCGATACCGGAAGACATCAAAGCCAAGTGGGAAAAGTGGAGATCAGATTTGTTAGAAGTTCAACGCATTTCAATTCCCAGATGCTATAAGCCCGATGGCTTTGGTCGTGTTGTGAGCGCACAACTTCATCACTTCTCGGACGCGAGCGTCAAAGGTTATGGTCAGTGTAGTTACCTGCGCCTTGTAGACGAAAACCAGAGAATTCATTGTTCCTTTGTTATGGGAAAGTCCAGAGTGGCACCGTTGAAGCCTGTAACTATACCACGCCTGGAGCTTACCGCTGCCGTGTGCTCAGTGAGAATCAGCCAGCAGTTGCGACGGGAGCTAGAGTACACCATTGATAAAGAATACTTCTGGACAGACAGTAGAGTGGTACTTGGATATATAGCCAACGAGAGTAGGCGTTTTCACGTGTTCGTCGCCAACAGAGTTCAAGAAATTCAAGAAAACACTTCAATTGAACAGTGGAAGTACGTCGAATCAAAACAAAACCCAGCAGATGAAGCGTCTCGAGGCCTGAGAACACAAGAGCTGCTAAATTCCCGCTGGATTACTGGACCAGCGTTTCTTTGGGGGAATGAAAACAAGTGGCTACCCAGAGAAGACCACAAACTCCAAGAAAACGACCCAGAAGTTAAGAAGTCTGTCGCCATGGCAACCACGACAACCACGCCAATAGTGCAAGCACGTTCAGAGACGTTGAGCCTCGCTGAAAGAATAGGATATTTCTCTGACTGGCATCGAGCCAAGCGAGCAGTTGCCCTATGTCAACGCTACGTCAGAGTTCTGAGAGATCGAGCGCTCAACAAGACGTGCATTCATGAAGAAGTGCAAGTGCTGGACGTCAGTGATTTGAAGAATGCCGAGAGCGCAATTGTTCGTGATGCACAGATTAATCCTTTAAAGAGGAAATAGAAGTTTTACAGAAGATGAAGCAGGAAAACACCGACCCTGACAGTAGAGTTTTCGCCCAACAGAGAAAGACCAGCATGAAAACAAGCAGCTCGCTCTACAAGCTTGACCCGTTCTTGGATGAAAACGGAATTTTGCGAGTCGGTGGACGTCTCAGACGTGCAAGCTTGACAGAAGAAGTGAAGTTTCCCATCATCCTGCCTCGAAACAACCACGTCACCAAGCTGATTGTCAAGCATTTTCATGAACGTACACAACATCAAGGCAAAGGGATGACCTTAAATGAAGTACGATCAAATGGCTTCTGGGTGGTCAGCGGTTCATCGGTAGTCGCCAGCATGATTTCATCCTGCGTCAAGTGCCAGAGACTCCGCGGAGCAGTGCAAGAACAAAGGATGTCAGACTTACCCGAAGATCCCCTCGAGTCCACTCCACCCTTCACGTATTGCGCCGTTGATTTTTTTGGACCCTTCGTCATCAAAGAAAGAAGAAAGGAGCTAAAACGTTATGGCGTGCTCTTCACCTGCATGGCTTCAAGAGCTATTCACACCGAGATTGCCAACTCCCTCGAGACTGACTCATTTATAAATGCCCTGAGAAGATTTATAAGTTGTCGAGGACCTATCCGCCAGTTAAGGAGCGATCAGGGAACGAACTTCGTTGGAGCTCGCACAGAACTCACCCAAGCATTAGCAGAGATGAACCAAGACAAAATCAAGGAAAAGCTGCTCGAAGAACAATGTGACTGGTTTACCTTCAAATTGAACGTCCCAGCAGCGAGCCACATGGGAGGCGTTTGGGAGCGACAAATCAGAACAGTTCGTAACGTCCTCGCATCACTATTACAGGACAATGGACAACAGCTAGACGACGAGTCTCTTAGAACCTTGATGTGCGAAGCAGAAGCTATTGTCAACAGCCGCCCCTTGACAGTGACCCAGCTTACTGATCCAGATTCAGCCAGTCCACTCACTCCCAACCACCTCTTGACAATGAAGTCAAAGGTCGTTCTTGCTCCTCCGGGTGCCTTCCAGCCAGCCGACATGTATTGGAGAAAGCGTTGGAGGCGAGTCCAGCATTTGGTGAACGAGTTCTGGACTCGATGGAGAAAAGAATTTCTCCTCAGTTTACAGCAGCGCCAAGAGTGGTCACGCCCTCGGAGAAACTTGATTGTTGGTGATGTAGTCATAGTGAAAGATGAAAGTCTTCCTCGGAGCGCCTGGCAGCTAGCAAGAGTATCGGTGGTCAACCCTAGTTCTGATGGCCAAGTACGCAAGGTTCAAGTAGCTCTTGCGGATAGCTGCTTGGACAACAAAGGCAAGAGGATCAGAACTGTGCGGTACCTGGAGAGACCAGTGCAGAAGTTGGTATTGCTGTTGCCAGCATCAAAGAAAGATTGAGATCCGGGGTAATTCCCAGCCGAGGAGCCTTCCAAGAAATGAACTGAACTATGAAAAAGAACTTATAGAACATTAATTGATTGATTAATTAATAGAATAGTTAATAGATTGACTAAGAAATTGACGGATGTATTGATTAGTGAAATATGAATATTTCAGGGGAGCCATGTTAAGGATATCGAACAAAGGAACAGTTTTTTGATTAGATCAATTATCAATTACTTTGTGTGCCTAGTTACGATCGTAGTTACAATGTTTATCTGTTTTCCTATTGGTTTGTAATCGAATCTTTTAGCGTCACCACGTGCATATAAAAGCTAAGTTAGCGTCCCTTTAAGGAGAGTTTCGCAAGATTTCGCCTTGAATAGCAGCACCTTCGTTCTTTCGTACTAAACCTTTGGCTCAAGCGGGACCGATATGTAAGTGATTTTGTTAGTTTTATTTCAATGTGTTTAAGTTTACTTTTCACCTTGGGCGTTAGCGCACATATGTACTGTGTTGTACAATAGTACAACTAATTATCTTGAAATCAAAGAGTAATTTGAAAGAATAAGTCGCTTAGACAGCTACGCCCACATTTTAGTCTTTGGGCTGTTAATCAGCCGCAAATGTTCATTGTGTAGCCGACCTTTAAATCTCGAGTAGTTTTAATTTAGCCTTTTATGTTTTGTTTATGTTAATTTACGTTTAATTGTTGTTATTTTAATCGCGTTATCGACATAGGCACGTAAAGCGTTTCTTTTATGCCTTACGCACGAATTCAAGTTGATTCATACTTTCGTTGTTGCATTATTGTAATTTCAGTTTACGATCGTGATCGTGATCGTCTTCGTCTCTCAATAAACACCGTTAACCGTCATCTTGGTTTTCGTGGTTTTGCGTCAACGACCTGTAAAATAGTCCCAACACCAGCGACACTTTGCAAACACGCCTTAGCGACACCCCTCGAAGTCTCGTCTTTCGTCGCAATCGTTACAATCATTGAAAATTTGTTAGAAAGCCCATCTGAATTCTAAAGTCCACATCATGGGCAGATGATTGCTGTCAAATCCCCTGCCTGCCCCCACCCCCTGTAGCTCAACATTATAACTGTCTGGGCACAGTGCAAGGGGTCATGAGTTCCAATGCTTCCAGTTGCTTTTTGTTCCTGTTCAAACCCTTTTCCTGGCGGTTCCCATCTACATAAATTATTTTTTGCACATACAGTCGAACCTGTCTAAGTGACCACTGAATGCAGGTTGCACAGCATACACGTCAAACACAAAATCACTTAGTTAATACTTGGTTAACAAACTCCAGCGATAAAATGGTATGACAAGGGAGAATGGACTAATAAAACATTGACAGCAAGATCCTTATACAGTCAGTATTGCAGCTCATTAGAAATTCAGTTGCCTGGCATGCTATTTGTTACCATATTTGAGTGGTTTCCTTTTACAAAGTGACTCTTTAAAACAGGTCAAGTCAATTTAGAAACAGCTCATTGGGACTTAGTTATGGGTGACCACGACTGTTTCATAGAGGTGACCGTTAAAATTATAGAGGTCAGAATTACAGTAATTACGGGAAGTAATTTTCATGACTTTGACAACTGACCACTTAAGGTGATTCCACTGAAAAAGAAGGAGTATTTAAAATTGTCTAAGACTTGGTCCAGTTCATGACTATGTTATGAGCATTACAAAAATGCAATAAAAAATGGGGGTCACTGTGCTCGTTTTTGTACAACCTGGATGGCTATTATAGTAAATAGATGACCCACGAGGTTTAAATTAGGAACGCTAGTAATCAGAAAAGGGAACTATCATTTCTAGAAAATTAATTTCTTGCATTAAAATATCGAAGCAGTTCAATGAAATTCAATGGAATCACCTTAATAGAGGGTGACTGCTCAATACAGTGGCGCTTAATAGAGGTTCGACTGTATTACAGAATGTTACTCAATATTTAGATTTATTACCAGTTTCTGGTTCAACAAATTCTACATGATTGTTATATGTACATAATTGATCATTGCGGTCATTATTATCCTATTAGGTACTGATTTTAACACTGCTGGGAATTCTGCACTCTCTGTTCCTTATCATACAGGAGATCCATTTGACATGAATTTGTCAACCAGTGGACCATTTGGACATGAACGAGGGATGGAGAATCCATCTGTGGCTGGCTCTCATCAGGAACATGACGCTTTTGAGATTGATCCATCGTTACAGGAACCACTGTTCACTTCACCTTCAGCTTTAGGTCGCAGATGGCACTCACTTCGCAGAAGGTGCTATCGTCAGCAGAAAAACCAAAACTTCAGCTTTAAAGTGGTTTCATACAATGTGTTGGCAGATGGCTTATTACATTCTAACAGTAATTTGTACACTGGGACAGAAAAGTGGCTACAACAATGGGAATACAGGAGAAGAAATCTTCTACAAGAAATGCTTTACTATAATGCTGATGTAAGTACTGTAATCATATCATAGGTACAGCTGGTTTTGTTTTTAGTGATAGGTGTTAGTCAGGATTTAAACTCATTGCCAATAAGCGAGCTTGGGAACTGGTCCCTGAGGTATTGGCTGGGGGCCTGACACAGTCCACTGGGCATACGACGGAGGTATCCCTGACATCCCTGGGAGGAGGAATCACCCCTGCAGCAGCCAGCCAACAGGCACTGTCACACTGAAAGGAATTCAGTTAGAAAGCATGATACTTACTTGACTGAAATATACTTACCTGTATCCTTACACCAAATGGAGGGAGACAGAATCCACAAAGATTCACATTAAAATGATTCGCCAAGATCAGCTCAAGCAAACCAAATGGAAATGTGAGAAGCGCTGATCAGCCCCTACAATCACCCTGTAGGTGAGGGTCCCCCCACAGGTCATGTACATGTACACCAAGGAGAAAAACCGCTGACTGCATTGGCTTGAGGTTAATTTTGCCTAATTTAATAAATTAAGCCACATTTAAACTGACATAGGTTGTTTTTTTTCCTTTTTTATTAAACTGTGCTCAGAATCTCTCTTCACACAGGGCCTGTTTGTGTGGATATCAATACTCCTGAATTGGCACTAATTTGTTAACTAAATCCTTAATTGTTAGGGATTATTAACCAAGGTCTCTTTTTTTAATGTTGGAAGGAGTTTTCACAATGTGACAGGCTGTGCCCGAGCCAAAAGATAGGACAACTTATTTACAAAAAACTCACATCATGGCACCCTTTTTAAACTGTTAGGTACAATACAATACAATACAATATTTATTTTGCCATATACAACATTTACAGGTGGAAAAAAAAATGAAGGAAATTGATGAAAGAAAATAAATGGCGAGAAAACCTGAAAGAAGCCACGAGGCGTATAGCAAGTCAGGCGTCCTCACTTAAAATAACTAATCTTCTATTAGAATTACAATATGGACTTATAATAATTAACTTTGACCGCGCACACGTACACACAGACGCACACCCATATTAAGTAAGTTAGTTAAGAATTACAGCCTTACAGGTATATAGTGCTCATGGCTGATTCCAATGTGTTTTGTCCTTTAAGGTTTTATGTCTTCAGGAAGTGGAGAATTCTCATTATGAAGATTGGTTTGAGCCCAAGCTCAGAGAAAGAGGTAAATGAAATGACAGTTGCAGCTCATTTGTATAGAGTCCTTAAGTTTGACGTCACAAATATTTGAATTTTTGAAATTATGGGATCTGTTCACATGATGGGAAAGAGCATGATGAAAAAATAATTTTTTTCAGCATGATAAAAAATGCGTACTTGCCAAAAATCAGCATCTTATTGCGATTTGGGGTCAAGATATTAGCTCTGTTATGGAACTGAGGCAAAATTAGAGGGATTTGTATGGAGTCATCGTGGCATAACAGAGATAATATCTTGACCCCAAATCGGAAAAAGATGCTGATTTTTGGCAAGTAGGCATTTTTCATCATGCTCTTTCCAATCATATGAAAAAATCCCATAATTTCATAAATTTAGTTTTTATGATGTCATCACTTTAGGACTCTATTACACAGGTAAGTAAAACCCATGTTATGATTTTAAAGTACACTTTACAGTTTAACTAATGGATGCTGTTGTGTGGAGAGCAGTCTTACATCATTTGCCCATTCTATGACTGAATGTGAACAGGCTTCCATTTCTCAATACTCCGGTTCTGAAATGCATGTAGAGAGTGTTTTCACATGACGTCACAGCGGCCATGTTGGTGTCCCAAAACAAAGAAATGGCGGCCATGTTGGTGTCCCAAACTAAACCTCTGGGAATTGAATTCTATTTTTATGCAAATACTTTCTTTTGTTTCAGTAAACCAATATGGCCAGTAGTCACGTGAATGAAAATACTCTATTTCAAGCCCAAAAAACTATTTTATGCACACAAAGTTTTTAATTTACCAGGAATAGATTTGTAATCAAGTACAAAAATGGTTGGATCACTGTTGAAAAATTGTGAGGTTTTTCTTAAAACAACAAACCAACTGCATTCTAAACTTGAGAAGTAATAGATCAAACACGAGGAAGAGTGTTTCCTCCGATTTCCAAATACCGATAAGTAGGTTTGGAAAAACGAGGCGCAGCCGAGTTTTTTTTTAACCAACTTCGAGGTATTTGGAAATAGGAGGAAACACTCTTTCGAGTGTTTGATATAGCTTCTCAAGCTGTTGATAATTCTTGGAGAAATTCGAAGCAAAAGTTCACAAAATTTTATGATAATTAGGATAACATTTCCAAACCTCCTTCACGGTAGTGATTTGCTTTGTTTTGGCTTGATGAATTATTAATGAGTTTGAGAAGTAATACATCACACACGAAAAAGAGTGTTTCATATGATCTCTAAATTCCAACAAGTGGGTTGAAAATGTGGGCACAGATTACCTTTTGTAACCAGCTTTGATGTATTTGCAAATCAGATGGAACACTCTTGCTCATGTTTGATATAGCTTCTCATAGACCATTGTTTAATAATTCTTGGAGAAATTCAAAGTAAAAGTTCACCAAATTTTATGATAATAATTATCAGGAGAAGGAGAAGGAGGGTTGGAAATGTGATGTTAATTATTAAGATCACACTTCCAAACCACCGTCAAGGCAGTGATTTATTTTTAATTATTATTATTTTTTTTTTCGCTTCATCAATCACATGACTGTATGAATGACTGTAGTTTTGGATTTTTTTTTTTTGGTACTTGTAAGTTTAGTTTTTAAAGTTCATCTTATGTGTGTTATGTACAGGTTACACCGGACTGTTCAAGAAAAGAACTGGGAACAAAACAGATGGCTGTGCCATCTTTTTTAAACATTCAAGATTTACACTGGTGAAATCCAAGCTTATTTCCTTCAGAAAACCTGGTGTGAAACTCATGGACCGTGATAATGTGGCGATAGTGGTGCTGTTGAAACCAAAGACAACGTCTCGTCACTCTAACAGCCTGGTTTGTGTGTCTAACACTCACTTACTTTTCAACAAGAAAAGAGGGGACATCAAGCTTGCACAGCTAGCGTGTTTATTTGCAGAAATTGATGAAGTGGCAAGGATTTCGTCTTCCGAAGAAGAAGCTTGTTATTACCATCCCATCATATGTTGTGGAGACTTTAACAGTACTCCTTATTCTCCAATTTATGACTTTGTTGTGCGTGGAAAACTGGATTATCATGGAATGCACCGTGATAATTTTTCTGGGCAGAACCATTTCCGTCCGAAGTACCCTCCGTCCCAGGCCTTGACAAACAATGTTATTCCTTGGGAGCTTGGAATCACGGCTTCTTGCATTAAAAGGAATGATTGTTCAGAAAAAGCAGAGGATTTGTGTAACTCTCATGAAAAGCCAAAAGCAAATTTCGAACCCTCAGTGTCCAAAGGAAATTGTGCCACAAGTTCTGGACTTAATCATCCAATGCAACATGGATCACAGCCACAGAACATCAAAGGTGGTTCATCAGATTGTAGAAATGCTACAAATGGTTTTATGAACACCGCTGAGTCGTTGGAATTACCAGGAAATTCTATGCAGTACCATGCCAAAGAGAACTTTGAGTTTTCGTCAGCACATTGCAGCACATCTTTATCAAAGGGAAGTAGCTTCATGGAACCACAGCCATTAAATTCTTTGAACACTGAAGGGGTTTGTCATGAAGGGGAACAAACCAGCTCTGAATCCACAGTGAACACATCTGAAAGGAACTTGCATGATGCTTGTACAGTCCAGCAACACGCTTTCAACTTCTTTAGTGTCTACAGACATCAATGGAGAAACGGACAATGGGAGGTGACAACATTTCATGACAAAGCATGCACTACTGTGGACTATATGTTTGTTTCACGTGGGCTGCAGAGGCCATGCCCCAGGTGTCGTTCAAAGCATGGCCCCTTGCAGATGACAGGCAATCTTGAGTTGCTTTCTGAGGATGATATTTGGAGTCTTGGTGAACTGCCAAACAGGTTCATCTCTTCTGATCATCTTTCACTGGTATCTTCTTTTTTGTTGCATGTTTGATTCATATAATTTTTTTACCAAAGAACTTCTATTGTTGTTGTTCTTATTGTTCAGCGAGAAAAAAATGTAATGGGTCTTGTGAGAAAAATGAAAACTTACTCAAGTGCTTTTCATAATTTCAACCATGAGAATGTTCAGTAATACTTACTTACTAGTGACAAGCTAAACTTTTTGAAGATATAATTTTACAACTTTCACCGTATTAGTCAAGTAAAGGAAAAGTGTGCTAAAAATTACTGATAATGAAAAAATCCGGAAAGTGCTTGTTTCTGTCAGAAATCTTTTTCTTTCAATTTTTAATGTGTTAAAATATGAAATGAAATAACGCCGGGCACACGGGGTGTTTGTAATGGTTAGAACCAGGGAGTGTTAGCCAGTTACTTATTGTCACATTATTTCACAGGCTGCTGCCAGTTTCTCCCTAATTCCACTGTAAAAGCAATAGTCTACTGCATAGATTAAACTGTGGCAGAATGCTTTAAGGGAGCAAAGTGAGAATGGCACAGCAACAAACAAACTGCACTGTCACATATCACGATCTAAAACTGTCTTTCCTTAAATATTTTAACAGCAAATCACGGTGTGGTTCATTTGTTCATTATTTTATGAAATAAAACTGGAGCGCTTGCAACCGCACACTCTGACCTAAGTGATATGTTGAACGCTTAAGTGCGGTCCTTCTGTCCAATGTGTTTCGAGAAATCAGTCAAACGACGAACCCATTAAATTCTTGACTCGAGACTACAAAAGGTCTCATCGAAAGTCTCAGGAATCGATTCTCGAAATTTTGGAAAATAGAGACGCGAGGTGCTGTCAACTTACATTTGAGCGTTACTGTAAGTTTAACACCTGATGAAGATGTGCCCAGCATATGCTTAGCGTACTCGTTAAGGTTTTTTCTAATTAGTCTAACAATGATTGTAAGTAATTATAAACAGGCTACTTCTTACGTGTAGTCATTGTAAAGTTTATTCAAGTTTGAAATCATTTTAGAGCTGCGTATAAACTGATTTGTAGGTGCACATTAGATTACCATGTTTTTATATTTGAAGTTTAATTTTAGTCAGTTGATCTTGCAATAAACTTGTGGTAAACTTCACTTACATGTACTCTTCGTCAACCATTCTAACTGCTTTTAAGGGGTGGAGAGAGAGGAGGATCTGTATTTTAGTCAGTTGATCTTGCAATAAACTTGTGGTAAACTTCACTTACATGTACTCTTCGTCAACCATTCTAACTGCTTTTAAGGGGTGGAGAGAGAGGAGGATCTGTATTTTAGTCAGTTGATCTTGCAATAAACTTGTGGTAAACTTCACTTACATGTACTCTTCGTCAACCATTCTAACTGCTTTTAAGGGGTGGAGAGAGAGGAGGATCTGTATTTTGTTAAATGATAGCTGAGAATTGGCCAAAAAGTTTAACTGTCAGCTGAGAAATGACGAATTTTTTTTACTCTGATAACTGAGAAACGTTAAGAAGACTGTTGGCTGAGATGGCTAAATTTTGCCTGAGTATAGCGTGAATTTTACTTGCCAATAACTGCAGTTCATTGCCCGCAGAATAAGTCGCAGTGAACATGGATCGGAGCTCCTCTCAAGTTGTCTGTGGAAGTCGTGGGGTCGTTAGAAGATGACAGCCAGTGTTCGTAAAGTCTCGAAAAAGAATGGAATCACTCTAAAGTTCTTCGGATGATTGTCGACACTGTTCGGCTAATGAGAGGGACAGCGTTGATTCGATACCAAACACCAAAAGCAAGTGAGAAGTAAGAGATAACTGAGATTCGGCATAAGAGACGACCGGAATTTTAACTGCTAGCTGAAAAATGCTAAACTGATTTAAACTGAGAATCCAGCACCCCCTCAGAGAGGTTGTCGTCAACGTCTTGTTTCATGGGTTGATCAAGGAAATACCGTAGAGCATTAGCACAAGAAAAATCAAAACCTCTGGACATCGCACCTAGTTCACACACAATTTTTCTTATACGCTTGTGTTTGTGCTTATCTCACAAGTGTGAACACTGCCAGTTTCAAGGTGCAGTGTAGGCTCGATTTCCGCCGCTCACTCGGGTCCAAGCTTTCCTCTCTCTCGGGGAGGAAAGCCCGGACCCGAGTGAACGGTGGGAATCGAGTGTCACCGGAAATTTTCGTGGTTTTAAGTTTACGAATATTCGACGCTACGAGAAAAAGAAATTCTTGTTCACTGGAAAAAAAGTTCCAGTGATTTGTCACAAAATGTTGCCCTGTCTATCGTCATGTGAAGTTTTTGCAAAAAAAGTTCTTTTGTTCACCTAAGCAGGTTTGGCCTCAATTTAAAATAACCATTTCCTGTTCCATATTTTTTTTAGGAGCCGGGCGTTGGGTTAGAAAAGTTGTGCGCAGTACAAAAATGACAAACGATAGGGTAAGTGGAGGAAAGCAACCTCAGTTTGATTGGCACCTGTCATTCAAATTCTTCTATGTAAATGAATGAAACAGATAACTGAATCGTGTGCGCTATATAGCTGACCTGTATTTTCACTGTGGGTCTTTTTTCCGGCTTTCTTTTCGCAGCACATAACTGCCACAGTTCACACGTGATGCTGTCATGAGCGCGACTGTTACGTGTGTTATTTATTTGTTCGTGTTTTCTTTTTCTGTTACCTAATTCGTGTTATCCTTCATGTATTGTCTTCTTACAGTTCGGTATAAAATTTTTGCTTTCGTTCATGGTGAAGCAATTGTCGTCCGGAGTTGCCGTACAGATAAAGTAGGTTTCGTTTTTTTGTTATTTTATATTTTCAGTTACGTTCTGCCATTGCTGCATTTTTAAGTGTACTGTCTATATCACTGTATTACATGTAAAAGTCCCATTCAAATTGTGTTCGTACGGTAAAGATGGCGGCTGAACATTTGAAACCTAACACAGCCAACAGACTCATCAGCTGGAGTGGAAAGCCATTTTAATTTTTTCGAAATTCGTCCTTGTGCTAACAACATTGTGTGTGCAAAGTGAAATGTTTAGAACTTTTCTGCGCGTTTGTTGGGTTTTCGTATGCTAAGAATTATGGGTAAATGTACCAGTGGCCATCTTTTTCGGTACGGTGGATCACATGACTTTGTGTCACATGACTTTGTGGTATTTAAATGTTTACTTTCAGTACCAGAGCGTTTAGCTGGGTCTTCAAAGATAACAGTCAACCGTCCATGGGTATAACTTGAAAAATGAACAAAACAACAGAGTAATAAAACGGCTAATTTTATTTCTTCCTCTGGCACAAACTATGTTTGACCATTCCCTTCATAATTTCTTTTCATTTGTTTAATTCATTTTGTGCCAGCACAAACTAATAATTACGCCTATTGGATAGACATTAAATTTTGTCAAGCAAGTATCCGCCGTAATAATTAGCATTATTAATCACTATTTTAATCGCTAATATTACTGTTATTATACTGTACAAAATATATCGTAAAAAATTTATCTTCATCTTGGTATCAATACAGAACTTTTTCTTTCAAAACAAAGTCTTTTCACAGAAGACAAAACCAAGTATAATATTTTGCTTCAAATTGGTTAATAAGATGTCTTTCACATCCACACAGGCTTGGTTAAATTCTACCCAACCACAAAAGAAACGAAAAAGATGTGAATTTCACGGTAATTAACCTACAAGCTAATAATAATAATAATAATAATAATAATAATAATAATAATAATAATAATAATAATAATAATAATAATAATAATAATAATAACTTTATTCAAGTGTCAATATCAATAGCAGTTGCCCAGTCAGGATACTATAATTACATTATGCATCAACTAACTGTCCAAACCTAACCCAACCCTCCCTTACGAGTCGAAACTTTACAGACAGTACCTATAAGTACCTACACCTAGCTTACTGTCTACACAATATGATATGGCACGCTTTTAATTCCCAAGTTCATTTTAGAATTGTCCTATTTATCAAAGCTTAAATCACTCCGCACCACATGAAAAAAAAAAAAAAAACAATTGTGGACCTCAAAAGGGAGCTCAATAAAGTTTTAAAAAACTCTGTATCTCATTGGTAGGGAGGTCATTTCCAACAGAAAATTTAAAACAGAATGTGTACGAGACGGACTCTGACCAGTAATACGCCGGCATAACTTAACAATAGGGAACTTAACCAACGGCAACGGCAACGCCGCAATACAATAGGTTTGATGAGCAAAAAGAATCGCTCTGCACGTGCGTGTTAAATTTTGGTATATTCGTCTGCGTCCTCTGCAAAACAATAAGGGGGAAATGACCAAATTCAAGGTTTTGTGGAGAACTTGAACACACGACTGTGAATTTTCATTTTCGTTCTTGACTCGAACGGCACTCTTACCAATTTGGTTATCACGAAGAAGCATTTGTAAATGAAATAAAAGGGACATTCCCTTTGGCGTTTTCCGTCGTCACTGCTTAAGTTCTCTAATACTAAAGAGAGAAGGCCCAAGCTAACTAAACTACTCTACAAACTAGACAGTTATATGCACAAACTATCTTGAAATTCGCAAAGATTGGACTGTTTCGCCTCTTCAGTAAAGAAAAGAACTGCCGCCGAATGTCTCCTCATTAAAACACACGAGTTAAATGCTTTTCACAAAGTGAAATATGACTGCTCAAGCCAGTAAAAAACAATTAAATAACGTAACTTACATTAAAATTACAAAGTTGTATTTTATGAAAACTACACCTGGAACAAATAAAGCATGTTGAGGTAACCACTTTTGACTCTCTAAAGGCGCTGCTACAATAGGCAGTTTTTCTTCCAACTTGTCACGCAATTTTGTTGCGACACAAGTTTCACGGATCGTTGCCTAGTGTAACATGCCCTAAAAGAACATGTCTCGCAATTTTTTTGTTGCCGCAATCGTTGTGAGTAGTAGAAGTCGGTTCTACGTCGTGCAACGGTGCCTGTAACAAAAGCATTCCGAGGCATGTTCATTTCAGATCATGTTACATAAAGCAACGATCTGTGCAACTTGTGTCACAACGGCGCAACAAAATTAGGAGACAAGCTACAAGAAAAATTGTCTTGTGTAACAGGGCTTTCAGGGGTAAAGTTAAGGGATTTCTCTGAACACCCGTTGCTTGGATGCTATCAAGCATTCTAAGTTACATTGATGGTATTAACCGTCGGCCGTCGTTCGCTCAATAAACACGGTGAGGTTCTATAAATGAGGCTGTAACGGTATTACTACATTTAGTTGAACTCTCCCTCCGAAAGTATACTTCTTGCATGGGGAACTTAAAATTAAACATTTTTTGTACAATCATCTCCTTTGAATCAGGGGAAGTTCAATGACATCAATACTTGTAATATCAACCTGTTTGCCCTCCAGCCAATTCTGAAACAAATGAACAGATTCATTATTATATAAAGATAAATGGTTTGGCGCTGCGAATACTGCTCAATATAGCTTTCATTCAAATGGTCACCTTTTAGGATTGCATAACCTTTCAGTTAACAAAATTAGAATCACCGTGTACAGAATCAGCTGACAACAGAGAGTACTCATGTGTATGAAATCCACAGACTTAAAAGTTGCAACCACCTCGTGCAGCTTCATAAACAACACCACGTGAAAGTACTCAGTACTCAGTAGCTCTTCACAGGTTAGAACTTCATCGCCGGACAAACTCAAATGTTAAATCATATAATATAACTCACTAAATCGACAGCAATACTCCATAGCTTTCATTTGAATGGCCACATTTGGATTTTACCCACAGAAGTAAAAAGTTACAAATGTAATAGCTCGTCTCGAAGTTTGATAGTCTTAGTTAGAACTGATGAAATCTATTAATTACGTCTGAATACATACCTGTTCCTCCTTCATTCCCGATCTCAGTTTCTTGATTCCCGGTCCATGTTTTCTGTTTTCCTTCCACCGTCCTTCAAACTCCATTTCACATGACAATAAAACTTCCGTGCCTTGGCCGTGACGCTGAAATAAAAGCGATAACAGTTCAGTGAGAAATTTAAAAGGAAGCAGCGTGACCAAGTGGTTAGAGCACCGGTCTTGTTATCCGTAGGTCCTGGGTCCAAGTCCCGCTCTGACCACTAGCTACTGCTCTTGTAAATAGCCATTTGGTCAGCCTCCTGCCATCTGGGATTCTTTACCATGTTATGCTGTATTTCACATATTATTTACTTTCTGAGTGGTTTATTTCAATAGAGAGTTTTAGATCCGAGTCTTTCACGTCACGTTTGAGGTTTTCAACGTGCGTTTTCAACGAGAGGTAGCTTTTCACGTACGTCATTTACCTGAAAGCTTTTGGCGTATAACTCTTGTTTTATCTCACGTAATGATACAAAAATCTTGTGGAGCAAGTCTACATCCATTAACAGAGGCACAAATTCGGGCGAAATGCTAAATTTGATAAATCCTATTGGATCTTGAAAACAAGTGCCATTCATGGCTGCTGATTCAAAATGGCGGCCGTAAATTTGCAAGAAGAACTAAATCGAATTACGTTTGAACGCCGAACCGCAGTTTGCGGAAAGAGGTTCGCGGTAAACTCGGATCTAACTCTCTAATATCCCTGAAAAGCCCTGAAAATTTCGGATTTGTGAAAGTTACCAATTTCAAGAAAATACTAACTAACAACATCGCTGTAATTTTGACTGAATTTGGTAACACACAGGTCACTTTGATAAAAATCTACAAATCGCCGAGGGTCTAAAATACGTATATTTTATTTTTGAAGTAAACATTTTGCAGGTAACATGTATCACTGCACAGCGATCGAACATTGACAAAAGAAAATAGAGTACGCCTCTCAGTGTAAATTGTTCGTTACAAAGGACACTTGAAAAGTAATGGCAGTATGCACGATGAATGTCACACAAAAACAAGGCCAATGCCCCAGCTTACGGTGAATTACACAATAGATTAGTGCTTACAGCATCCGACAGCTGTACAGAAGTTGTTGGTTCTCTTAAAACTAACAGATAAGGGGATGCGTTGGTGGAGGAGTTGAAATGAACTGAGTTGACAACTAAAGGTAAAGGGTATCGTAAAGAGATTCAAGTTTTCAAGCTCTAGCTCTTCGTAAGAGCGATTCAAAGAAGTTTCTTCTCAAACAGTTCACATTTCTACACTAAGAAAAATCATTTTTCATGAAGGCATGAACGTTACCATGTTATCTTTCCATTCCCCTTCATATCTTCCTTCCTTAGTTTCTTCAACACCTTTGCCGTGTTTCAGTCCATTTTTCCATTCTCCTGATAAAAAAGAAAACGTCGTGAGATACTAATTAAACAAATGTCCGGAAAAAAAGGCGTGGTTACACCCATGCATCTGTTTTTATGTGCACCGCAAGATAAACTTGTGTCCTGTCACTAACTACATGCGTTTCTTAACACTACGGACTTAAGTAACCACGACGGCAACGCCAACGAAAATGTCACTTGAAAACATAAGTTAGCGTTAGTTGTACTACTTTGCGATTATTCCAACTCGCTCAACTTGTACAATATGGCCGAACTATCCAGTAACAGAACAGGTGGGAACGGCGTTCAAGTTGAAACAGAGATTGAAAAATTTACCGACATGTGCTCACGTTCTCCACAAAACCTTGAATTTAGTGATTTGACGTTGTTTGGCCCACGACGGCAAAGAAATATACCAAATTTATAACTCATGTGCAGAACCATTGTTATTCAAATTAAAGCCTATTGTTTTGAAGCGTTCTCGTTGCCCTCCCCGTAGTAGCTGCTTAAACTCCCTTCTGTTTACATATAACAGTAGAAAACGTTTAACTTTTCAGGTTGGCCAGATTGAAATCGATAAGCACTGCTGATTTGGTAAACGCCGTCTGAATGAACCACGTTTAAATAACCCACCCAGCATAAGTGGGGTGGGCAATGCTGGTGACAGGTAAGCTGTCTACTAGACAGCGCGGCATGGGGTGACTACCGTGACAATCCTTTAATGGTATGCTACTCCAATGAAGGGGTTTGTTAATATTTATCGGCAGGATTTGTGCTACACAGAGCGACGTTTTGACCAGCTTGCCTCGCATGTCATTGGGACACAATTTGAAGAGAGCATTGAAAACACCTTTCTTAGAGCAAATCGTTCAATAAACCGTTTGAAAAAAGAGAATTGAGTTTTACATTCAGCAAACGTTTTCCAGCAAGATAAGCTACTCTGATGAATATTCTGTGAAACGTTTCTTTAGGTGTCGTGTTTTCAGTTGGAGTATACGTAACTAATGTCAATAATTACCTTCATAGTGGTAACCTGCTGAGGAATCTGTGTACATGCCACGCCCATGTTGCTGTAAAACACAAAATGAAGAATAACATTGAAACTGAATATGTGGAGCAATTAATTAATGAAACTTGTGCTTAAATAAAAAATAAAATAAATAGCACTAGCTCTAATTGGGGACAACTGGTGGGACAACATTGGGGACAATTGGGACAACTGGTGGGAGGCAAAACAGTTGGCTATTTACAAAGCGTGGCCTTGGATTTAAAAACGGGGCTACCGTGAAACAAATCCAAGTGGTCAGAGCGGGACTTGATCCTGGGATCTCCAGGCCACCAATAGGCCACGACGCCTCCTTTAAATCAGTTCCCTAAAAGCTGGAGTCTATCCAGGCCCCAGTTGTTCAAAGGCCGGATAACTTCATCCGGTGGATAAGGTACTCCTCAGGGTCCAAAATATACTTTACGTTTAATGTTGTCCAAGGTTTTCGTACTCTCCCAAACTAGACTGTGGTTAGAGTGTGCATATTCGCTTGTACACGAGAAAATGCTGAAATCTTTGCACAGATTGAAACTGTCTGATAGTGACTTATCCACTGGATAAAGTTATCCACCCTTTGATCACCCTTTGGTCTAGGTGATATGCTAGGTGATATCCTATCCTAGGTGATATGCTTCTACGGGTCTACAACACCTGCTGCATTTATGGATGAGAGGTGATAGTTGCTCCATGATTTTCTTTTCCCGTTCTAACAGGAGTTGCCACTCAGCGTCACTGTGCCTTTACAGAACAGAACAGTTGAATTAAGTCACGTGATTACCTTGTCTAGTTCCCAGTGCCCGTGGTAGGTTGCTCGGTTGGCATATGTCAATGCCCCTTCACCATGCCTCATGCCATACATCCAGTCTCCTGAGATGACAAAACAACTTTAACTTATCGTCGAAATTACAATAAGTGAACTCCACAGCATTCTAAACAAAAGGTATCATATTCCAAGTTTACGTCGAAGCCCTTTTAAGTGTAAAATTCCTTAAAAAGTCGGTGTACTAGAAAGTTCACATTGAAGATCATGACTCTCTGGAGACATCGAGATATGTCACTGACTATCCCACGTTACACAAACTGGAGTAAATGAGGCTTTTTCTTTAAAAATGACATTGAAGGACAATTGGGGTTGAATTTTCTCAAGATCCTCTGAAAATCAGAGTTCCAATTGAAGAGTTATGCACGGCCTACGAAGAAAACTACTTTAAAACGATCGAAAGAATAACACCGAGACGGAAGAGTAGCTTATGCCAGCTGTGATGTTGTACAAGCATGTGTACGGTGAAAAGGTGTCTTACCTTCAAAAACGGTCTTTTTGTTAGCGTACACCATCTTGCCTTTTCCATGGCGCTAAGAGAAAAATAATACACATTTTGCGTTATTTTTGATTGGTGCTAAGGAAAAAATTCGTGGTTCTTTGCCGGTAAGTGCATTGAGATATTTTACAATTAACTGCCATCAGTTTGATAGTCACTTGTGCCAAATTTTGTAAACTTAAATCCACCTTGACGGAGGATAAAAAAGCTGCTGTATGATTAAAGATTCCTACCAGGCCATTTAGCCAGAAGCCTTCATACACGGAACCATCTTTGTATGTCATCTTTCCGATCTTACTGCACAGATCATACTCAAACGCGCCTTCATAAACATCACCATTGCTGTACTTCATAACACCTTGCCCAAAACGCTGCAAAAATCAATCGATAGGAGATTGCCAGTGTCAGTGCCATGGGTTTAAACCAACAAGAAAGCTTGTTTAAAAAAAGTCCAGAAAGATTGTACTAACCGTGTTTTTGAACCAATTGCCATCATAACTATCGCCGTTGGAGTATTTCATGCATCCTTTGCCATTAATATGATCCTTACTCCATCCTCCAATGTAATGAGTTCCATCAGGACTACTGAATTCACCCTGACCACCCCTCTATGTGGAAAAAAAATACATATTCAAATTAAAAACTCTCAACCTTCATTCATGATCATTGGCTAACTTAATGGAAAATCAAAAAGTAGAAACAATAACTCTTGCCTCGCTAAGGACCTTACCTGTCATGGAGTGAATGCAATAGTTCTTCCCTACAATTGCTCCTAATCTCATGCCTGACCAGAAACATGGCCATTGCAACCACACCATAACTTATATTTGTACACAATTAGTTATAAAGCAATAGCTTACGGGGACGTGTTACAACTTAAATACGATTCTAAGACTAAAGTAGCGCTAAAAAAAAAACTGTCTGTTGTGCCACACTCAAAGTAAGAGGGGTTCTTCGCTAATGATTTCAATGTGTTACGAGTGCCTTGCCATTACAGACACTCAACTATGCAATCACAAACAGAAAGGTTTGCCCATTTAAAAACGATTAAGAGTGAGGGGCTTTGAATATTTGCCGAGTATATAAACAGAAGTTGTTTAATGTGACCGGTGTGTGTGTGTGTGTGTACAATTAAGGCTGCCTTCAAAGGAGGTCTTGAGGAATTTTTTCAGCCATTAACTGTTATAACTATTATTATCTCTTGTTTGTATTGTAATGCAGTCTGTTACATACCTGATTGTCCATCCACTGTCCTTTATAAACAGAGCCGTCAGCATACTGCATTGCACCTTGACCACTTCGCCGGTCATTAGCAAATTCACCACTGAAAATGAACAATAAACAACAGAAATATGGCATTATTTAGGAGATTTTATAATAATACTCCTGGAGAGAGAAAAATAAATTCAAAGAATATCATCCATTGAGAGTTACAGAGACTCTGCAAAACAAAACTGTACTGAACTGGACTTAACACCGTTTGAGACAAAAACTCAGCCATGAATGTAACAAGTATAACCACAAACGACTCCCAAATGTCATGGCCTTGTGAAGGTAAGATGTGTTTAACACAGACTTGCTAGAATAGTCATTTCTTTTAAGCATCATAACTTTAGAGAATGACCCAAAAGAAAAAACCCCGAGATCACAGTCTAAACTGACAGGTGAACACACGTAACTGTCAACAACAACACTTACTCATAAACATCTCCATTAGGAAAATGCATCTTCCCTTTGCCATGTTTCTGAAGAAGAAGAACAACAACAACAACAACAACAACAAAGACATTAAAGTAGCATTTTTTAAACTTTTCAACATGCTTGAGTTTTTGTCCTGTCAAATTTTTTCATTCATTTTTTTCAATATTCGGATTTCAGCAGAACCCTTATTATCATTTCTGTTCACCAAGTGCAAAATAGCATTCAAACTAAGAGACTTGTAATTAATTTCAAATCTCGGGCTAGCAATAATCTGCTTATGAAGAAACAAATTTAACAAGTTCAGGAGGGCAAAATGGAGGAATAACTTTCATTTCAATCAGTAGAAGAGTCCTCAACAATACAAGCAGAGAGGTACAATGTATCAATTTTCACAATATTATTCTGTTCGCCCTCCAAAGAGCAGTATTGAATGTCGATGTTCTTCAATCACCTTGCTATGTCTCCAGTCTCCTTGGTACATCAGTCCACTCACACACGTCAATTCTCCAATACCCTGGATTTCATTATGATGAAATTCTCCTTTAAAATGGTCGCCATTCTTAAAGTCAATTGTACCCTGAAAAATAAAGAATAAAAAGCGCAAGTTTTTTCTGGCGCTATCACAGGAGAGCAGTAACCCCACTAACGTAACCTTGGCTTGTTTTACATCTGAAAACTTTCAGATGCAACAGTATTACTAGGCCAATAACCTCTGTGCAATTTTAACAAACCAAAAGTGTTCAGTGGCGAAAATGTCAAAGTACGCCTACATTTGATTTCACTAATTTTGGACCACAATGCACAGGCTTTGCTGTTTATATAATATAAAATTTACAAGGACAACTCAAAATATTTTTTTATCCAAGTCTCTGTTAAAGGTAGCTCCCACATATTCGCTACCTTCATATCAATTTGTTCTACGCTTTTGATTGGAAAAAGAGAACTGGAGATTCGTAATAAATATACATCTTCAACAGCAGAGAACTACAGTGGCTCATAGGACTGTGACATCCAGAAAACACCACATTTTCTCCTTTATCGACTTTTTTATCAACTTTTTTTCGCGACTTTTATAGCAAGATCCTATCCATTGTACTGTAACTAACCAGTGATCGAAAATAACAGACTATTAATAATGTAGAGCAAAACAAGACAAAATGACATGATTTTTTTTAGTAAAGAGTCATTTGTCATGCAAGTACTTCAACACAGCATGAGAAGGTTCAATACAGTAGTTGTTGAAAGACATATTTTACTTTTATTCTTATCTTTGTCTTAAAAGTGGTGATACAGAAATTTACCGAACTTTTTCACGATGTTCTCACAGACAAGCCGCACCTCAAATTTTGATAAAGTTTTACAACATAATTGTAAAACGCAGTTAATGGAGCGTGACGCTCTTGAGCTCAGTTGTTACTGTGTCAACAGTTAGCATTACGTAATGCAAATTGGTCATGGATGTACTTTTACTCTCCTTGTACAATACCTATTCTTCTAGCATGTTGCAATACCGTCTGTTACATTTATATCCTTCGTTTTGTATGGCTAAAAGGTATAAATACCTCTATTCATGTCTCGTTCAGCGCTACGTGAATCTCATGTATTCGATAGTACTTTACTTGCCATTGGCTTAGTCCTAGACATATGTCTAACTATAAAAGGTCTAGTAAAAGTCCGAGTATCACTCGCTTGCTGTATTACCTACTGTAAGGTCTACCACTAGTGTCTCTATTTTGTAATTCCCACCCTTCCCTCCCTTTGGAGGTTTGGTTGTTGTTTTTTCCAATAAATTTGGGTTCACCTCTCAGGTTCGCGTTCGGTTAAGTCTCGCAGCGACTTCCCCAAGCTTTGTGTTTTTAGGCTATTTTTAGCTCTATAACCTTGAAGCTCGTTATATGCTTTTATCCAGCGCATGCCGGCGGAGTCGGCTCGTAGCGCTGCGGAATATTAGGCTTGAGCTGGTTTTAAAAAATGCCAATACTCTTTGCACTATGCTGGCCGGAGGTTTCAGTTCGTAGTGCCGTGGAGAGTTAGGCTATTAGATTGTTTTAGTTTTGGACCTGCCTACAACTTGTCCGATCCAGCGCTGGTCATTAATACAGTTTAATAGCGCTGGGGAGATAAGTAAGGCTTTATGGTCACGCTATGGGAGTCGTCTGTCACGCCGATCGCGGAGCGGTGTTCCCCCTTTACGCCAAACATCACGTTGTTATTATTTGTCTGTTGAGATCTCTAGTTAACTTAATGGTAATAGGAACTGCGACATTAAATGAAATTTTAGATAAAAAGTTGCAGCTTATCTGCCAGATTTTATGGTAATTTATTAATTCTACCTTGCCATGCATATCCCCCTGGTACCACTCTCCATGGTAAACATCACCATTTATATATACCATTGAGCCAATACCATCTACAGCAAAGGAAAAATAAAACCATCACATGAGAAACAAGAATAATTGTTATGTTTACTCATTGGTATGTTTAAAAATGCCTCACTAAAGAACAGCTGAGAAGTAAACAAGCAAAGACTATTAGATAGCCTGATAGCATTGAAGGCTACCAAGTGAATCTTTGGTTGGAGAGTGGTCTGAATTTAGCTACACAAAATATACCGTTTTCCATACCAACCTCTAAAATCCACCCCTGTTCAGTTTTTGGACACGGTGTTTGTATTTATCTGAAGAGGTAGGTTGTGGCTCATTTCATCATATCAAATAACATTATTTTGTTTTGTGCCACTGACAAGCCCTATTACAGAGCATACAGCAACTTTCACTTCCCTTGGGAATTGCAGCTTGGTGCAACTGTTGCAAAGGTTTAGGTTCTTTGTAAAAAATGTCTGTATACATTGCAAATCATTCATGAAATACAACAATAAATTAAAGAACTAAACATACGTTGTTTGTCATCCAGCCATTGTCCTTTGTATTTATCCCCACTGTTGTACATCAGCTCACCCGATCCACAGCGATCATCATCTTCCCAGTCACCCTAAACAAATCAATCCATACCTCTTACTAAACACGTTTTCTTGGTCTGTACTGTAAGCTATGGACCAAGGTTTTTTTCGTTGATTTACAGTGTATGGCACAGGCGTGAATTGTACAGGATCTGTACATTGTAACTTACAGTACAGACCAAGAAAATGAGGTTAGTAAGATATTTATTATGTCTCTGAAGTCAATCGGGTGTGCGAAAAAGGAATAACTTTCAAATTTACCAGGCCATACAGTGAAATACAGCCCGCAAAATTGACCAATCACACCGTACGTACTGATAGATATAATAAAGCTTTATACTAATAAGCTTTATACGCATTTATTATCCAACCCTTCAATACAATACCTTAAAAAAGCTTCACTACACAAACAGCACAAATAAATAAATAAATAAATAAATAAACAAAAACCTTGAAGAACCCCAACCACAGAAGTGCACCAAAAATAGATTGACCTTTTCATTCCCAATATTTCATCATTTTTTTGATATTTGTTTCACGTGTGATTTTTGGTACAAATGTTTGTAAACTGATCCTGTGATATACTGATTGTTTAATTTTAAAAACAAAACAATTCACCACCTTGAGCACCCCTAAATAACCCAATAACCCACCACCAACACCCCCTTAAACAACACAATGCTTTGCCAACCATACCCCCTTAACCAATACAATACCTCACCACCCCCACATAACACAATGCTTTATACCCTCACAGCAACCCTGTCCCCTTAAACAACAACCACCTCTCCACCCCCACTCCCATACACAACAAAACAACTCAACAGCCCCACCCATTCGTAAGCTTCCATTACCAGCTCGTCCCAGTACTAAACTGAAAGCTTGTAAAAGGAGTGAGCTCGTGATTGCGAATAAGGACTGAAACAAGTATCCAAACATTTTGAATTATTAAAATTTTTGGAAAAAAAAAGCCAACAACAACAACAACAACAATGTCTTTGCTATAACAATATTATTGTCATTGTTTTTATATGCATGTAGCTGCCTCAAAATAGAAAAAAAACAGGGAACAAAATGGCTGACATACCTGATATTTAGCTAGGTTTGGCCAGGAAAGCGTACCTTGACCATGTCTCTGAAAGAAGAAAAGAACAAGGAAATCAGTGAAGTAGCAATAAATTCACTATTCAGCAGCAGCAGCAGTAGCAGTAGTAGTAGTAGCAGTAGCAGCAGCAGCAGTAGTAGCAGCAGCAGCAGCAGCAGTAGCAGCAGCAGCAGTAGTAGTAGCAGCAGCAGCAGTAGCAGCAGCAGTAGCAGTAGTATTAGCAGCAACAGTAGCAGCAGCAGTAGCAGTAGCAGCAGCAGTAGTAGTAGTAGCAGCAGCAGCAGTAGTAGTAGCAGCAGCAGCAGTAGTAGTAGTAGCAGCAGCAGTAGCAGCAGCAGTAGCAGTAGCAGTAGTATTAGCAGCAACAGTAGCAGCAACAGTAGTAGTAGCAGCAGTAGCAGTAGCAGCAGCAGCAGCAGTAGCAGTAGTATTAGCAGCAACAGTAGCAGCAGCAGTAGTAGTAGTAGTAGTAGTAGTAGCAGCAGCAGTAGCAGCAGTAGTAGTAGTAGCAGCAGCAGTAGCAATAGCAGTAGCAGCAGCAGTAGCAGCAGCAGTAGTAGCAGTAGCAGTAGCAGCAGCAGTAGCAGTAGTAGCAGTAGCAGTAGCAATAGCAGTAGCACCAGCAGCAGTAGCAGTAGTAGCAGTAGCAGTAGCAGTAGCAGTAGCAATAGCAATAGCAGTAGCAGTAGCAGCAGCAGTAGCAGTAGCAGTAGTAGCAGTAGCAGTAGCAGTAGCAGTAGCAGTAGCAGCAGCAGCAGTAGCAGTAGTAGCAGTAGCAGCAGCAGTAGCAGTAGTAGTAGTAGCAGCAGCAGCAGCAGTAGCAGTAGTGGTTGCAGCAGCAGCAGCAGCAGTAGCAGCAGCAGTAGCAGTAGCAGTAGCAGTAGTAGCAGCAGTAACAGTAGCAATAGCAGCAGCAGTAACAGTAGCAGTAGCAGTAACAGTAGCAATAGCAGCAGCAGCAGTAGCAGCTCCAGCAGTGGCAGTGGAAGTAGCAGTAGCAGTAGTTATTATAGTTGTTGTAGTTATTATAGTTAGTAGACTTAGACAGATTCTTTACCTTATACATGCATGTTACTTACGTTCCCTGACACAAAATTTCCACAATAATTTCGGCCATCTTTGTAAGTGAATGTAGCCTTGCGACTTTCTGAAACAACCAATGAAACCAATTTTGAATACAGTATTAAAATAAAGTGTGCTTCAAATTGAGCATCACCTATAAGCAGTTCTTAACAACAACAGCAACAACAACAAATTTTATTTTGATACCACACTGGAATACATAAGAAATAAATCTAAACACTACCTATGCAAGGTATAATGCAACTTTGAAAATTTAAGCTATGTACAAATGTCAAAAGTAGTCTTACCAATCTCGTTCCGATCATTTGCCTCTTCTCCATGTAGTGACATGGCAACTGCTGTCCTTAGTTTCTGTAGCCAAACTTTCTTCTCATTTTTCGTGCCAGCATACATGATGAAGGACTGCTCTGGTGTGTAAATCTCCAGTGAATCTTCTTTCACTAAAAAATAAAGTTTTGTACTCGTAATTGGCCAAAAAACAAAAAAATTGTCATACATTATAATATAATAATGTATTAATACAGCTACTAGAAAGCATACCTATTAAAAAAGAGGGTTATAATTTGCCCACAATAATTGACTACAAACTTAACATGTTCTTGAACTACATGTAGTTCTTTCTTTAAAGGAAGATGCCATTATTGGAGGAAATATGGTTATTTACAGCCTGCAGATACCAAACCTGATTGTGGGTTATTGCTTTCCAAATCCATGCACCAAAGGGTCTGCAGCTCGAGAGTTCTCTCCACTTCACTGGTCCTGGAAACACCTTTTGCCGCAAACACCAGCATATCACTAAGCAACAGGGCCTAAAACAAAAAACCAAGACAAGGTGCATTTCATTATCCTGGAAATACTTCTCGGACTTCTAAATAATTTATTAAAACTTCAAACACTCACTTCTGGGACTGAGAGGCAGCAAGATAAAAAGTAGGCAGCCACTGGCAAGTGCTGAACTGTGAAGGAGCTAAGAATAATATCACTCTCTGCCTCCAGCTCCCAGGACAGGTAGGAAGGGTCAACCACCAGATCACAGTAGAGAAAAATAATGGGGCAAAATAATATTACTTGTCTAAGGAAACAAGTCACCAAGGTGCTACACTTCAGATTGATGTGCCAATCACTCCATTCTGGTGTCTTTAAAAATGCAAGTTTCACTTATTTCTCGTTTGGTTCATGTTAACCAGGGGATTTATTAAGGGCCAGCAACTGGGCAAATTGACCATCTGTGAAAACAACTTTGCCCAGCTGCTTTTAACATCTCAACCAATGCTTTCAATAAAAGAAGATATCCAAGTTAACTATCCTTCCCAAGTGCAATAACCTCTTGCCCAAATGTTCAAAATCTTAATGAAACCCCTGGTTAACTTAACTATAGTGACACGATAAAAAAGTAGTTCACAGTAAAACAAGATTCCTCTCCTTATGGTAAGCAGGATAACAACTCCTCAACTGGGTAACGTTTGACTATTGTTTTTGTTTTGTTATTGTTTGTTGTTGTTGTTGTTTTATTATTATTATTATTATTATTATTATTATTATTATTATTATTTTGTACCTGGCGAGTTTTCTTGCTGCCATTCACTACTACTTCCGCTTCTTTGATAAGAGCTTTTCCTTGAAGTGCCTGTTAGTGACAAAAACCACAAAAACAAAATCAATAAAATAATAATGAAGCAAACTTATAAATAAACAAATAGGAATTCCAGTGCTACATTAACAGCTAGTGGCTCTTTGTCCACTACTTTCCTGGTCCAATTGGAAGTGTCGGCTTTTGAGAAGGTAGGAAAACTGGCAAACCGGGATAAAACCTTTCAGGACAAGAACAAGAACCAACAACTAACTCAAACTTGTGAATTCAACTCTTACTAGGAATAATTCCTAGGAATACTAGGAATAATTCCTAATAATTCCTAGTAAGAGTTGAATTCACCAAAACCAAGCCACAAATTATGGTGGGGGATGAGAGTTGTCATCACTGTTCCATCCCTGCTCCTCCTTATTAAACAAGAGAAAATCATAGACCTGGTGTGGCACAGTGATGAGAGCACTTGCCTCTCATGCACCAATTTGGCCCACCTTTGATTCCCGGAGGCAGTGTCATACATGGGTTGAGTTTATGAAAGAAATGTGATGGTATATTTCCAGCCGGTGAATAAATGAGAATGATGATCATTCTAGAAAGTGACGCAGGCATACTCGGAAAAAAAGAAATCCGAGTGCTCCTATCAGGAGTCAAACCTAAGACCTTGGGAATATTAGTAGGGATGTTCTACCACTGAGCATTGAGTTAGTTGTTGGTCCTTTCTCCGAGAGGTTTCCCTAGGTACTCGGGTTTTCTCTGCTCAAAAACCAACATTACCACATTCCAATTCAATCCAGGAATCCAAGGGCCACAGGTTTATAAGTCGTAACAGACTGTTAGCAGGGCTCAATGTTAGCAACCAGCTGGTCACATATGCAACTAGATTTTTTTATTTTGCGCCTGAAAAATCATATGTGATCGCACTCACGCGCCTAAAAACGCCCAAGTTCAGTGCGCCTGAATCGGGGCCACTTTGATTCCTCACCTGACAATTATTGTGTACTCTGCCTGATTAAACACGAAACAGAAGCTTGAAATAATAAATTCAAATGTGGATGTAACGCAATTAGTTCCACACAATAAAGTTACATCGTTTTTCTTGCATCAGTGTGTGTTTTACTTATTGTTTTCCCCAGTCCATTTCTTGTCCGTGTTTCAACCCACCCCAGACTCTTCTCGGTTTTGTGACCGCACTGCTGACACGTACGAGTGAAGGCAACCTTCTGAAACACGTCCTTCTCGCGCAATTTAGTTCGCTTTGCCGATATCAAAGAGTCAAGAATGTCTAAAAAATCTGGGTTAAGAGACTTTTTTTCTTCAAGGCAAGCACAAGTGTTACGTATTTCCTGTGAAACATTTTATTTCAGTTAAGTCAATGCGCAGTCAACAATGTATTTTATTCTCTTTTTCGAAACGGCTACAGCAGTTGTGAAGTGGTTAAACAGTGGGCAGAGATCAAGGCGACCTAACCTTGCCTACAGAAAGTGGCCAGATGAATTAATTTCAGTTGGTGATCCGTGGGACTTGAAGGATTTCATCTGATCGAAAGGATTCAACAACGTTATTCCTTACATTCGTTTTGTTTTATTATCTTGTTTTATAATAACGTACCATAACATGTAATATTCTAAAAAATGTAACAGTATTATTGCTATCGCAAACGTACAGTAAGAGACTGAAAGAAACAAACACACAATTGAAATAAAACATTACCGTGCTGGTCAACGATCTGCAAGCGAATATTAGCAAAAGAAATGAACAACGCTTCAGTGTCGTCATGACACCATTATCAATGATCACTGATAAAATGTCTGAAGCTTCTGATTTTTCTTTTTGGTGCTCCTAAAATTTTTAGCTGCGCGCCTAAAATTTCGGCAGTACGCCCAGAAATTTACACCTGGTAGCACAGGTGCTCCCAAAGTCAAAAATAAACTTTGAGCCCTGGTTAGGTGTCACTGTCACCTTTGATAAACAAAGTTGATTGATTTATTTTTTATTTACATTTACTTTAAATCTTTCAGCATAATGTTAAAGGATTAAAAAAAAGGGAAAAAAAAGCTTTAAAATGTTATCATGAAGTATAAATCTGACTTACAAAATATATACATGTATGTAAATTTAAATACCTTGAGACCCAACACTTTAAGCCTAAGTTGCTCCATTGCCTTTTTACCAACTTCTGTTTGTAGCTGGTTATTGATGTACACAGCAAGGTGTTGCTGTAAAGAGATACACGAGTTAAATAACAAAAGTCACCGAAAAGTAACTCTGAAATTGACTGCCTAATTGTGGCTTTGGCATTCATTTTTGTGTCAACTTGACTTTCCAATAACAACTGATAACCTAATAATAACTAGTAATACCTAAAATGTTGTTATTCCAAGTTATCGCGATCCTGGGGGATCTTCTCATTGTGCTGATCATTTCAATGAAATCCTAACAAAGGAATGACACACCAAAACAACATGAAGCACTTCTTCCTTACCATCTTTGCCAAAGCTTTACTCAAGTTGCCATGGTCTGGGTGATTTTCTGGAGTTCGTTTTAATAAATCCTGAAATTGAGAACATTTAGTTTTATATCACAATTTTATTCCCTTTTTGACAAAAAAATATCATTTCAAAACATATTATAGTCAAATTCTAAGTGACTTCTGTCTGCTTCCTATTGTCTTTCTGGGTTGTAAATCATTAGATCTCAAACTCACCACTCTGTCAACATGCACAATTACAGTCAGTCAGTTAGTCAGTGCACATGTGGAGAGAAGAGCTAGGTGCATAACCAACCTATGGCGCACTTAGATCACTGTTTGTTATTTTAGCTCAGATCCCCCGGATGTTTTGCGTGTGACCTTCAGTTCTTTCAGGAAACATTGAACACTCCATTGTTTTATCCACTACTTTGCACTTCATTTTGTGACAAAATGGAAATCTTGCCCATAATCATAGGTTTTTATTGCAAACAAAGTGTTAATTAAAAGTAAGTTGACTGTTTCAACTTGACCCTATTTTCTTGAACATGCAAGACTCGTTACTCGTCTTGATTCTCAATCATTGAGCCTCAATCCTTGATTCTCATGAGTTTTGACTATCGACGATCAAGTCAAGGATTGAGCCTGGAAAGAGACTGTCAACATAAGTCTTTTAACCAGTACTGTAAAGAAATGGATAAAACAATGTAATATTATTATTACAGTCAGAACAACTGAATTACATAATTTATGCAAATTATTCTTACCTCAAGCAGGAGTAGGTATCGTGGAATTCTCTGCACGACTGTAATCAGATAGGCTGGGAGATTTAGTCCCGCTTGACAAACTCGGTGATCATAGCAGCTCTAGTACGTAAAAGACATAGTCATGTACTTCAAGACACACACAAGCCAGGATATCTCTTTAAAACTTTGCATTTTTGCTAAATTGATTAGCTCATTTCTGGCTGATCTTGTTTTTAAACTTCATGTAACATTCAAAAATGTCATGCAAACCAAGAATTGTGTTGTTGGATAATTATTATGATCTTATCTGGAAAAGGTCAGTTGCCGCACAATGTCGTGTTCACAGATGGTCCATTTGCCTGGTGCCCAGTGATACAGCTGGCTGTTGATTTCATACTAGCATAATTTTTGTTTTGTTTGTCTTTGTCTTAGGTTATTTTAATAAAACTGGTTTGAAATGATTTTGAGCTGATTAAATTTAATTACTTCATTTTACAACATGGGAAAAGAGGGTGATCTCCTTTGATACCCCACGCCACCCCCACCCACACACCCCGCCTCCTTTAAAGATGCCAGGTCTATTGTAAAGAACCCACTCAAGCTAGAGCAAAGAATTGTGAGTAGTTTTCAGCAAAGACCCACTTCCTTCTCTCAGAAATTAACAAATTAATAGGGTTAAATGTAATTTAACTTAGCTAACGACTTGAAGCAAGTTTGCTCCCCGGTGGCATAGCATAGTATGGCGTTAGGGTGTATTGGCGTACACTTTGTTGGCTAGTGGCACGTTAGCATTTGGGCATTTGTTGTTGCATTCCTGATTGGGCCTGGTTCAGGTCCGCGGGCAGTTGCGTGGCCAGCAGTATTCTCTTGCAGTTTAGTCGTGCACCTTTGCACGTGCTCGGAATTTTACTCTACTCAGCGTTTTTCATGGCGTGGCTGGTTTATAGCGTTTTGTGTGCTTTTCTTTCCATCCCTTCCCTCCTGGTAGTGTTAGTTTGTTATTGTTTGGGATTGGCATTAGGGTTGGGGGTTGGGTAAGGGTTAGGGTTAGTTCTATGTCTTATTTACTTATTATTTTTCCACTGAGCTTCTGGTCTCAGTGTGATGGGTGCTAGGGCCAGGGCTGGGTTGAGGGCATGCCTTGTGGCTGGGTTGTGGGTAGGGCAGGCTTATGGGGTGTCCTACCTACGTGGGTTTGGGTTTGCAGTATCAGCCCCCTGGCTCCTGGGTACCCAACCTCCATTTGTGACACAACTGTTAACATTAACTGTTAGTACAGGAAAGAGTGATTGTCGTCATCATCATTATCATAAGATTTCATTATCTTATCCAAGCCTAAGTGGCACAAAGGGCTTCATCGCATCTTTTCCACTCCTCCCAGTTTGCCGCCACTCTGCAAGCTTCCTCCCACCCCAAATCCTCACACCTTTCCTTCTCCACCATTCTACACCATCCAGGTTGTTCTAGTCTTCTCACATTTCCACCACCACTGAGAAAGAGTGCTAGGAGTACTAACAACAAAGGATGTCTACTCACGTTAACAAAAGTTTCAAATTCCCTCTTTTTGAGCTTTTGTTTGTAGAGTGCCTCTGCCGCGTCATAATTGTTGCAGTACTTTGCATAAATTTTCATTCTTTCAATGATCTTAGATGACTTGTGCACATGTAAAAAAATAACAATAAACAATTAAGATTTTGTAAACAAAAACAAACATACATGTATGGCAGTTATACAAATTCAGTGGTGCCCTTTAAATCTTGTGTACTTTGTAAATAAGACCTATTTTGGCACAGAAAATGTATATTTAATTTCTAAGCAAAATGCTGAATAAAGAAGAGATAGCTCAATAATTTTTCCTTTTGCAGAAAACACATCAAGTAACCCACACAAAGGAGTTATGACTGATTTCTTTTGTTCACAACTACGTGTATCAATGCTTCCCTTGGTTCAGTCTCGCATACAAAAGAAATCAATCAAGCTTAGGTATTTTGTGTAGGTTGAATTTAATTGGGCATTTTATATTGATGTCATCAGAATGTTGTCAAACTTCAGGTATAGTATGGCATACAGAACTGTAATAAAGCAAGACATTAAAATCATTCCTACTCACCTGGTCTAAAAAAATGTCACCTACGCACTGCTGTTCACTCCAATGACCGATTCGCTCAAGAAGCATAAACAGCAGATCTTTGTTTACATTGAAGATGCTAAAATTTAGAAGCAAGTAGAGTTACTACTAGCAGACTGTCAATTTGCAAATTTAATTTAATTTAAATCTTGCAACCTTATCATCAACAAACAAGGTTTGCAGTTGAATCAATGAAAACAAAACAATAGTAGAGTTCACCTGACACTTGCATGCATACATGTGTGTTCTACAAATTTCATACTGAATTTTATAGATGATAATTAGCCATTTTACAGTTGTGTGCTTAGTGAACTGGCCTAACATTGGAAGCGAGGCTGGGGTGACCTTGTTTTGATACAAACCCCACTGCTATTCATATGTAAATGCAAACTAATTAGCATAAGAACAGCAATGCATGGTCTACATATGAAAAGTAGTGAGGTTTGTATCAAGACAAGGTCACCCCCAGCCTCGCTTCCACTCCAAGGCCAGGTTACTGAGCATACAACTGTAAAATGGCCTATTATTTTCAGTCAGTGACAAAGTCAAGTTCTCCCAACATGAGTCCCACCTTCAGATTAATAGTTTACAGTAGATGCTCTACAACTGAGCTACAGGCGACATGTGGAGACTAGACCATTAAACTAGGTTTATGTGACAAACATCCTGTATACTACTGAGGGTCTGAATGTTAACGAGTGGCATGTGCGAATGAAATGAGATACAATTATGTTTTTAGCATGGTGAATAAAATGATAGATGAAGTTTTTAGTCGTGACATGGGCACAGAGTTGTACTCAGAAAAAATAACACCAAAATGGTGAAATTGAATGTGGTTCCAGAAAATATGTTCAAACCTACTTTATGGAAGTTAAGTTGAGGAGTTCAATCTTAAAAGCAAAAATTAATATCTTCCATGGAGGAAATATGGATAGTAATTCCTATGTTCTGAAGAAACATATTTCAGGTAAACATAACCGATGTGAAGTACATGTACACAGACAATTTTTTTTTTTTAAATTTAATGTCCAGACTTACTCTTGAATGTTCAGAAACATCATATGGCTCTCTTTTTTATCCAGTAACTTGTTCTCTTCACATGGCTTCTTGAACAGCTTTTAAAAATAACATAAACAAGACTATTATTTATTTGTTTTTTGTTTCATTTCTAAAGTCAGACACCTACACAAACACAATCCATAAAGAAAGAAAGTGTTGATGTTGCACCCCAAAAGCCATAGCAAAATCTTTGGCTTTGTTATGACAACCCTGAGCTAATACATTACACACATTAATTTATTATGCAGGATGCCCTGAGGGCAGACCATGTCTAAAATTGGGCTCGGTATTTTTTTTTTTTTTCACTTCAGGGTAGCTTCAAATCTGCACATTAATTTATTACGCGGGATGCCCTGAGGGCAGACCGTGTCTAAAATTGGGCTGGTAGCTTCAAATGTACACATTAGTTTATTCAGTAAACTCCCAATACTCTTTCCTAGAGGGGATCTATTGTTCTGATTGTCTTCAACAAAATTGGCCCAATCAAAATCTATTATCGGGGCATATATCAGGAAGAAGGGAACCCCCTCATCCCTACCTGTGCGGAGTCAAATCATCATTTGATTTATTCATTAAACCTGGGTTAAAATTAACCCTTTTGAAGCAGGAAATCGAAAGAATAACTTCTAAGAATAACTCAACAGTTAAAACGGTGGAAAGTGGAGAGTTCCTGGTGAAGGAATCATGCTTTGTTTGACAGTTGTAGAACCACAATACGAGGAGGAAAGGTCATTGATAAAGCTAAAATAACACACATTACATTACTTTGTCAAATTTATGCTTAAATGCTACTGGAAATCCAGTTCATTTTTTCTAAGTTCTCCCCCCCCCCCCCCCCTTCCTTCCCACTCCCCTGGAATTTTATTGAAGTTTGGGCATATCATTTCTTAGATGTATAAAACTGTTTTGCACAACTTAAGTACTAAAAGCACTGTAAGTATTATAATTGTTTTGTGAGCATTGTAAGTATTATTAGTTGTAAATATAGCATGTACAGTATATTGTTAGTCTAGTAACCATTGTAAGTATTGTAAGTAGGGCTTTGTATTGTATTTATTGTATTATGTGTCATGTGGTTAATAAAGATCGTTAACACGCAAAAAAAATCCACTTAAAAAAAATTTAAAGGTTTGATTGTAAATTTTTACTAACACTTTTCATTTAGGAAAGATTTTTTTGCCTGTTTTTCTTTCTGTTTTTTTTTTTTTTTTTTGAGACGAGAACAATTTGTAATCTTACACTTTTATTGAAATTACATAACCAGAATAGAAAACGTGAGTCAGGCCATGTGTGTGGTCGTAATTTCCAGTACAGCAATAAGTAGCCTAACACAAGGGAATACAGAAACAAGATCACGCTAGTTTGTGACTCAAACTATTCTATTAGCTAGGATAGTTTTAAACATCTGCAAAGCATACATTGGGAATAAATGAGGCCACATTAAGCATTCTGTGAAAATGCCATTAGGGGCATCTTGTTTATTGTTCGAGTGCATGAAATCCAGAAAACTGATTCACCCAATGATGACCACAATAAAGTAAGGAGCACAAGGTGTCCACTCATAAGCCATACCTGAAGGATAGTTTCCAGTGTCCGAACATAGCTTCTCTCGGTCGTATATAACTCCAAAGCGACTTGTGCTCTGCGATTGATTGGAAACCCTGGGAAAGTGGCTGGCATGTTATCTGTGATCAGCGTGACTGGGCCCTGGTGTTTTCAATGCATAACAAATTAACAAATGAAATAAAAAGTTGGTACCCCCACAAAATCAAATCTGCCCTACCTGACTGCAAGATTGTATGGTTTGCAATGCTTGGGTCAAGTGTTGTTGCTGTGTTTTCATCAATGAAATTATAATTTGTTATTTTTACCTTAAGTCTGCAACTCCAAAACTAGTAATAAAATTACTAAACATATGAACGAAAATCACAACACAGATATGGCAAAAACTCTTACTACCATTAATATTTAAACTAAAATAATGATACATATAAATACATGTAATAAATAAACATTTTGTTCCAACTTACCTGCAGCATTTGCTCAGCATTTGTTTGTGATGAGCTCGATGGTTTGAATGCCGAGCCAAGCATATCAAACACATTGTTTGGCAGAGTCTTTGACCTCCTCTCTGATCGTGCACGTTTGGTTAAAGGTCTGTTACCTTCTTTTGTGCGAAAAGTTACTTTTCTAGAAGCACCTAAAAAAATGATACAATAAAGCTTGCATTTAATAAAATTCAAAACAGAAAACAGAAACCTATTTAAAATTCAACAATCAGCATAGCTCTTAGATTTATTATTTAATTTAGGCAAATTTTGGAAGAGGTATCTGCAGACTTTTGCTGGCACACAACATTCAAGTTAGAGCCATTTTGTATTCCAAAAACTTCAAAAAAACCTTATGAAGGATTTTTAGTAAATGGGAGGCCTCTAGTTTAGGGTCTATTTCTCATTCTTGAATAAAACCAATCGAACACACCCTAAATCAATTCACAACAATCACAGTGATGAAATTCCAACATTAACACTTCTTTCTCTGTATACAGTATTGTTATAAATTCCCAGAGGGAAGGGTGGTGGGGTCCCAAACAATAGTGACTTGTAAGGGCGATTGCCAATGAAAGTTATAAAATAAACCTCAAAGGAAAAAAAAAGGATCAATGCTAACAAACACTTACAGTACAGTAAACACTGGCAGGTATAACACAAAGATAAGAAATGTGTAGTTCCAGAAAATATCCATACCCTCCCGCCCCCTCCCCTGCTACGGAGGATTTATTCTTTGGATCGCCAGTGTGTGCATATTTTTTGGGAAATTTTTTTAAACACGGCTGGGTGTTATTTAATATGTGGTACCTGACACATAGCATACGTAAACGTCATTATACCAGAGTTGTACTCTTACATGTATGAAAGACTCTCTAAATCCACTATCAATGATTAGATCTTTACTGGGTTTCTTACTCAGAAAATGATATGGAATGATCTGGAAATCAAACTGTCCTTGCAGTAAGGTACAATGATTTCATGAACGCTTGTTTGAATATTAGATAACAGATATTAATAAAAACTGAATCATTGTATAATGCAATTCGAGGGATTTGATTGGCTTAGCGGCCATGGTATATGAGCCATTATACCATGGCCGACCATTAAAATGTCTGCTGGCTATTCTTACACAGCCAAATCAATAAGATCTAGCAATATTTCTTGATTGTTTTTAATAAAACAATTATTCCACTTGCGCTTGTTGGATATGAGATGATTATAGCCAACTCGGCGCTACGCGCCTCGTTCGCTATCTATATCATCTTATATCCAACGTGCGCTCGTGGAATAATTGTTAAGTGCTGAGCGTTATCCAACAAGAGCAAGTGGAATACAAGAAATTTATTTATTGTCAACAAGGAGAAGCCTGAGGAGGGAAGTGCATCCCCATGGTAGTCATCTTACCTGGAGAGAATGATTCTGAGTATGTCAGTCGCTGGTTTCCAGGAACATTTCTGGGTGGACGTGTTGGTGTGTCCTGTTGTCCTCCATCCATTGTCATTCCTGCTGTGCTTGTTGGAAGTTCAGTTGAGTCAGATGATGCACGAACTTTAAATGAGCCGGCATCTGCAAAGTTTTTTAACTCTACACGGGCAACATCTTCAGGGCTAAGAAGGGATGGTTTTTGGCCTAATGAGTACCGCTTGCCCATTTGCAACCTTTTAGGACGCTGTGTTTTCCTGTCATCAGACGATGTATTGTCAACATTATCCACACTTTCTTCACCACCATTTCCTGTACTGCCTCCATCTACAGCATCTGTTGTTGAATCATTTGTTGTCACCCCTTCTAATTCCAAAATAGGTTTCTGTTCTGAGGATGCCATATCGTTTACAGTGATTACCACACCACCAGAATCCAGATTGCCTTTCCCAAGGTCATCTTCATTTGCTTCAATTTCAGAATCAGCTGAGTTGATGTCAGATTCAATGCTCATTCTCTCTAATGTAGCAATATTGGCGCATACGTTCTTGAATTCTTCTTTGAATGCTTTTGACTCAGTCACTGCATTCTGAAGTACTTCTCTAGCATCTGTACCTTCGCCAGCTGGTTTGTCATCATTGTCAATGTCAGTACCCTTAAGGCTTTGGGTTTTCAAAAGTTTTGCCTTCTTCACATCCTCTGATGTCACTGGTGTTTCACTAGTATCAACAATTTTCAGCAATCCGTTGTTTTTAATCAATCGGAATGATCCAGTCCTCTTAACTATGACATTGTTCTCTCCATCTGATGATGGACTGTCTGGCTCAGTAGATTCTAAAGAGATTGCATCTTTGGTATCACTGACAACTGACACAACAGCTGAATCTTTATTATCACTACAAATGGTGTCTCTATCCTTGATCGTATCTGCAGAAGATCCCACTTCAGCTGTATTTCTTTCATTGTTGTTGTAAACATTATCCACAATCTGTGCAGACCCATTTAAACTATTAACCGAAGTTTTCCGTTGGTCAGTCGTAGAATCATCCACTACAATTGGACATTCTGAGTTTGCTGTAAAACATGCCAACATCTTTACTCCAGCATCAGATTCATCACTATCTATCAGCGATGAGTCTACCTGTTCTGTATTTTTTAACTTGTTTCTTGGAGTATCTCCTCTGTTGCTATCGTCTTCTGAGTCTGTTGTAACACTTACAACCTCTGTCCCACAGGGGAAAGCCGATAAAATTGCATTCAATCCATCTTTGGAATCAGCTTCAAAATCTCCCCCCTGAAGATAAGACATAATTCTGTAAGTTTGTTTCAATTCTCATTTACCATTTATATCTGACATGCTAACCATTACATCACCATGCTCACACAACAAGACATCTCTGGGCTGAGGGGGAGGGGGGAATTGTCACATGTTTTGAAGGGACTTTTGTATTTCAAAATGTGTTAAGTTTGATGGTCAAGACAGGTTTAAAGAGCTTGAAACAACCACTAAGCTAACAGCTTAACCTAACAGTTGAAATAGGGTACCCCTGCAGTAACGGACTTCCAGAAAGGAGGGACTCAAATGTTTCGTTCTATAATGGAATTTCACAAACATTAAGGACAACAAAGCAATTCATTATCAAAACACTCTGTTTGTGAAGATTGTGTATGCAGCCACCACTTTCTCACAATCAGTGAGCAAGCAAAGCGTGGCTCAAGCAGACTCCTTGGCTATTGTTAGATCCAATGGAACAAAGGCTTTAGCCTCGGTGGTCAAGGGACTCTGCCTCTGTGCAACCATTTTCATTAATTTTTCTGCAAGTGTTTTATTTTTGCATCATTCTTAGCTTTTGCAAATGTTCTTTGATTATTGCAATGTCATCCCTATAAACCACTGTACAAAGCCCCCCAACTCCCGTCTCCCCACCAATGGCTTAACACTGATAAATGCTTACAAGGCTGTCATTCAGGGTTTAGTTCACATGTTGGACTGAGCTTCACATCCGTAACAAACTTGTCACATTGTGAGAGAACTAAACCTTCAAAAGTTAAGATCACCTGTAACATCAAGGACCCATTGAAGGTACATGTATTCAGCTGTAACAGGTGTTCCAAGTTTAACGGCCCTAAATGACTACCCTGGTTGCACATAAATCGCCACACGATGCTTTTACCATTACTAATTATGCTAACACTACACCGGGCATGTTTCACGTTCTGTGTTTCACATACTGTCGCCATACAGCAAGAGCATCAAACAAGTGTGCAGAAGGTCACCGGTTCAACTCACACAAATGCTCAGATTTTTATTCACCTAATCCATGTAACGATGAACACAGTGTTCGGCAAAATTTCTGCACAGCCCCAAACATAATTCCTGTGTATTTCCGACTCAAACTCTGTTCATGCTTCTGTTAGTGCACAAGGGTTAGTATAACAGTGGTGAATATGTTGTGGTTGAATTTTATCCTTGAATTTTATCTTTGCTTTAATTTTTATTTTCTTTTGTTTTTGTATATGGTAATGTATTAGTAAAACAAAGAAAAAGAAAAATTGAACCAAGGATAAAATAAATTGGACCACAACAAATATACATTAGTGTATAGTTCAAAGTGAATATTTTGGCTTTATGAACGGAGTTGATAATAAAGTAATTTGGCAACCATAAAAGAGATTCGAGAGCTGACTTTTTGAGCTCAAGACAATAGCGCTAGAGTCTCTTTACGGTGGCCAAATTTAGTTATGTAACCAAATATTTGTTTTTACACCTCATCTGGTGCAGCACCACAATTTCTTTAGAAACCAACTCCCTTACCTAAAATGTATGGGTGTGGAAATCAATCCCAATTTTTTTACTATATAACTGATCTGAGGTATGCATTCATCTATCCTAAATGCTTTATACAGGAACACCATTTCATGACAGTACTTACTAACCTGAATACCACGTTTCAGTTCAAAATAACCCACATCATACTCCCCCTCAGAGCTTGTATTGGAACTGGATGATGATTCCCCTTCACTGTCCGTGTCTGTTTCTCCTCCAATAGCACCAGGAGACTTATCCGTGATACTCACAGGGTTGTTACTGCTACTAGTAACACTGTCATCAAACACAGCTATTTCAGTACTCTGAGATTCTTTATCACTATTTTTGGATAAAATGTTACGATTCTCCCAAGAATTATTCAAAGCTTCTGCCGCTTTCGGCAGCGGCTCGTTTAAACATTCACTTGAATCGGAAATTGGGGTTCTGGAATATTCCTGAACGTCTTGTGCTAAACTGGATACAGTTTCCTCGTCTGTGTTCGTATTTTCACTATTTACCAAAGGCAGGTTTTGGCTGGTTTCTGATTCCGTAGCTGTTTTAATCACAATTTCCGTGAGATTAGGTAAAGATTCTGAAGTAGTTTCCGCTTCTTCAGCAGAGAAGAAAGACTCATCATCTTGGCTACCACTTGCGATATCAGGGCTCACACAACTTTCTAAATGGACACTTGGTTCCTCTTTAATATCACTGAGCACATTAAAAGCTGTCGCTACTTCTTCGTTTTCCTTTGAGCTTAACTCGGAGTCTGTTTCATTCGCAAGAGCAGCAAATTGTTTAGCTTCCACGATGGAATTTTCAACCTTATTCTCGAGGGGACGTTCGTTACCCTTGACTTCCGCAGAAATGTTGATTTCTAGCATTCCATTCTCTGTTTCACGCGATTCAGTGCTACTAATAACGCCAACTTGTGACGATAATACGTCTTTACAAGGCTCAGTTCCATCTTTCTCGGCAGCCGTTAATGAACTGACATCGTTTAATCCTGTATGTTCTCCATTCAAGTTTTCAGTATCGTCTTCACAGGCTCGCTGAGTTAAGTTTTCCTTCGGTTTATTCTTCATCCTTTCCGCTTTCTTTCGTCGTGCTGGAGGGGTCACCTTCACTTCTTCTTCTCCTTCTAAAATAGCCTCTTTCATGATAATTTTCGCCTTCTCTTCCAAAGCCATTTCTGGTCTATTTCCTGTACGCAGCAAAATGGTATCGATAATCATTCACTAATTATTGCGTCAAACTTGACATGTTTTCAATCTATTCATTTTACCGTCCACCAATTTTATATTTTAAAAGCAAACGCCGAGATATAAATCAGCTCAATAACAAATACACATTTTTCGCACTGTCAACAAAAACAAATTTCCTATTGTGTTGCATCACTGAGTCAATTTTTGAGACGTTTTCAAGAGACGTTTTTATCATGAGATACTTTCAGCTGTTGTCACGTGGGATGAACGGAAGGTTGTCGTGTATGCTAAACGGAAGTGAGTATGCAGGAAGGTGATTGGTGGAAATTCACACGCTTTGCATGCACACTGGCCTGGGTAAAGAGTGCAAAATTAATTGTCGTTTGCATTGGAACTGGAACTCTGTTTGTGCTCGCTTCTCCGTTTCTGGATAGAAAAAGTATTTTACGTGTTAGCTCGTGACTTGAAAAGGTAAGGGTTTTTTAGTGCGAAGGTAGAATACGCTAACTCCACGAACGAATACCCCAATAGCTCGATCCACTCTGAAAATACATTTTGTGAGTGGTATCGATCTTCGAGGCGTTTCTTTCCGTCAGAATACAAGTTGCGAGATCTGTGTCGTTGTTTCAGTCACCTCAATCAGGGCACCTCAGTTATTGTACAAGTGTTCAAAGGAGTCGTGAAAATTGTCCTTCGATCCTTCAATGTGTTTCTGGTGTACGTTTGCAAACCAACGACATATGGGACGAGCTTGTGGAGTTGTCCTCTTAGCTTAATAATTAAACTGAATTTTGCAATGTGTTTTTCCCCCTTTGGAGCTTGCAAATATATTTAGCTGTGATGAAGAGTCAAGCATGCCGTTGCATTAGCTTTGAGGCTCATATCTTTAACTGTTTTCATATGTCTACAATTAAGGGAAATACATAACAATTAAATCATTCTGTAGTTTATAATTTTGATTACTGTTTTGTCCGGTAACAGGGTGTGACTTGTTAGTTCATTTTCTCAGAGCAAATAAATTGGTTTCTTGAATGTTTTGTTTCTCTGTCAGGTCACTATCCAGCTAGCAACTTTTGATCTATTTAGACTTTAACCACATACTTGCAAATATCAACCTTCGTGACACTCTTAAACCTTGGTATTCCTACATGTATATTTTTGTGGTATGACCAGCAGAAATTAAGGAGGAGAATATATTTCTGATCTTGAGATCTTGCTGAGCTACACTAAGAAATATTGCTGCAGCTAATGACAATCATTGAGTTGCAGATGTTTTCCCAGTTTGACAAAGAAAAAAAAAACATGCTGGGAAAGCAAATGTTATGTTTTAGGACCAAGCAAATGTTTTTAATCTGATCAAGACCACTTTTTACTTCCCATGGATGCACAAATTTTGCTTTCAGAGCATATTTGTTTGCTAGTTAATGCTGGAATGAAAGAAGAAATATTTTTACAACAATGTTTCCTAGCTTGGCCAGTCCTTTGGATTAGATTTTAAGCAATTTTCCACTATCATCAATGATAACACATCAAATTTTGATAGCATGTGATGTTTTTCATTCTTTTCATTTGTCTTGTCGTTGGTAAAATATACGTGGCAGCAATTCTGGAAATTGAAGAGTCTATATCAATAATTGAAAAGAAAATAGAACTTCTGTTTTCTGAAACTATTTATCACTTACTGTGAAAGCACAGCTGACATGTGATTTGCACATGCCAAACTTTTAACTGAAAAAGTGGTGTGTTGTGTCTTCATTGTATTAGGACTGCTATGTCAGTGTTGCCTCAGGCCAAAAACAATAACTGTAGGAATGTATATAAGCAGTGAACCATTCATGGGTTAAATATACGCGGCAGCAGTTCTGCAAAGTGAAGAGTCTATATCAATAATTGAACAGAAATTAGTACTTATATTTTCTGAAACTAATTAACATTTTCTTTGAAAGTACAGCTGACATGTGATTTGCACATGTCAAACTTCTAACTGAAAGGGTGGTGTGTTGTGTCTTCATTATATCAGGACTGCTATGTCAATGTTCCCTCAAGCCAAAAAAAAACAATAACTGCAGAAATGTATGTAAGCAGTGAACCATTCCCGGGCAGATTTATTACAGGTGCCAACCGTCCCTTCACTGTCTTGTCTGGAAACTTTTATAGTATCTGTCAAATATACTATTTGGCCTGTCAGCGTTCATGATAAAACTCTTAAAAATTATTGTATATGTCCTGAAAAGGTTTTAATAAAAATACTAAATTTTCAGCAGACCTTCTGTTGCTTTCATCAGGGTAAAATTATGACAGTGAATAAAATAGTCTTTTACTCTGTTGAAGGCAGGAGAAGTGCTGCTAAAACAGTTAGTATTTTTATACCTTTTTAGGTCAGATACAATAAATTATTATTTATAGAATTAGTTAAGATCAGTCAAATGGTATTTTTCAACCCAGACTTTGCTCAAATGAATCAAATAAGAATTCTTATGTCACTTAATGTATAGTTTTCTTTAAAGTAGGTACATGTAGTTCAATAATGCAGGGAAATTAAATGCTTATTTTTTAAGGGATTATGCCCCTGGACCCAACAAGCATTGTGTTCCGGTACAAGTTTGTACTCTCACACAAAAGTAAATTAACAAACTTAATTTATTAGCTCCATATATAGTCCACAAAAAAACATTTAGTGTTTAAAAAAATACAGCTAATACTGGTATTAGCCATTTGAAATAACCTTAGAGTTCAAACTGCCAGGCAGCCAGCTAACAGAAGGTTATTTGTATTTTTCATTGCACAGATAAATCATGTCTGCCAGAGGTGCACGTTTGGAATATCAAAAGAGTATTGATCTGCGGCAGGAGCATTGGGCCGCAACTCAAGCCACCAATTATCTGGACTTCATGTCAGATTTGGATATTGATCGTGATCCTCGTACCATCCGTAACTCTGGTCTTATTTGTACTCTAGGTAAGACATTCATACCCTGATCTGGTTTAGAAAAGTCATTTGTTATGCACCACTTAATCTGTAAAACTTCTTTTAATTAACTTTTTTCCCAGAATGATTTTGTAGGATACATGTAGCCACTGACAATTTCAGTAAACCCCCTTTCCAGTTCATGCCTTACTCTTCACTCTTCAAAATTACAAATATTGCATATTCAGTTATTAAAAGAATAATTCACACTCATTTTTGTTGATGTCCTTGTCAGGGCCAGCCTCACGAGATGTAAAAACCATCTCCCAGCTGATTGAAAATGGCATGAACATCGCAAGATTGAATTTCTCTCATGGAACACATGAGGTATATAATTATTAATCTACATGATGGTTCTACTATGTGTACATTGGAGTAATCCCCCAAATTGTGATCATTTTAGGTGAAATGATGACTTAAAAAATGTTGTCTCTTGTATCTTGATTTGGAGAAAATTTGCCAACACCTCAATAAATAATTATTATTTAAAGCGTATGCCAAATTTAGGGTTGATTTTTTTTTTTTTTTTTTTTGAGTTTTGGTCAAAAATACAGCCAATTTCTGGGTGAAAATGGCTCTATGTATCTCGAATAAAATGTTACTCTTCTTAAACAAACTCTAATTCATTTTATCTGCAAGGATGGCTTAAAGAGGGCTCTGTAAATTTAAAGACAAATGTGAAGTTCATTTTAGCTAAACAATGACCAGAACTGTACAAAACCATAACAGAATGGCAACTGGCCACTACATGTACATGTATGTTTTCATTTGTTGTCTCTCCAAAAGGTGCCCTTTTAGTAATCTGTTAATTAAACTACATTATTTTAATAACAGACTTTTAATAATAATTTAAGCAATGTGTAGTTGCCATGTATGCAAACTACTTGTCTCCAATTTTCCCTCTTCCAATCAAATGCATGGTTACTAACCTTGGGGGAAATCTGAATTATTACTTTTGCGTAAACAAACCGAGTGAAAATACTTACTTGTCAAATGAATAAAAAGATGCCAGCCTAAAAGGAAAAGCTGCTTTCTTGTAAGAGCCAAATGTATTACTGAAAGTTCTGTTTAAACATTCAATACATGTAGATCTACAGGTATGGACTTTGTTGAAGGACTACCGTATTTACCCGTGTATAATGCGCACCCGTATATAATGCGCACCCTATTTTTCAAGACACTTTCTAGAAAAAAATTGTAATTCCTATTGTTATTAAAGCCACAAACCGAGACATTTTCAGCGCAAAATACAACAAAATATTCTTCATTATAACAGTTTATTGCAAGTACCCGTAAAATTTAAGTTTACAGAAGAAAAGCTCAACTTTTTTTCTTACAAGCAATGATCCTAGTGGCCTATTTACAATAATACCGATAGCTTAAAATCCTTCGAACTCTGACTCTGACTCGGAGTCATTAAAAAGTTCTGTCACGGCATGGTTTTGCATTTGAAAATAACCAGCGGTTTCAGCTTGGAACTGTCTCCTGCGCATGTCAAGACAACCGTCAGGCGATTCTTTTCATTTCCAGTTGTCCGAATCTTCACAGTTTTCTCGCCAGTTTTATTGACAGTTCGATTTGAGGGCATGTCAAATTGAATTGGACTTTGGTCCATGTTTGCCACAAGATGAAGTGGGTAGCTGTGGGCTCTTTGCTGCTTGATAATGAACTGCTGAAACTGCACGATTTTCTCTTCATAGTCTGGGGGAAGACGCTGGGCCAACGTTGTTTTCTGCCTCAAAGACAAGCCGTTTCTCTTCATAAACCGTTGACACCAGTGGTTGGAAGCCTTAAACTGACCAGCAGGAATCTCGTACTTTGGATCTTTGGAAATTTCAAATGCCTTGAGCCTAACCATGGCCGGTAGTATCGCTAGTCCATTGTTTCGTTTCTCCGTAATCCAAGCCATCAGATCTTGTTCGAGTCGAGGCCAAGCTGCTTTTCTTCCACGATCGGCACGTTGAAGTCTCGGCATTTTCTGAAGATTTTCTTTGGACTTGCGCCACAAACGAAGGTTACTTTCTGCAATTCCAAACTCTCTCTGGGCTGCTCGATTTCCGTGTTCTTCTGCAAACTGTATAATCTTTAACTTTTCTGATATCGTATAACTTTGTCGCTTCGTCGCCATAATCGATCATGTAAGTTAACAGTGATTGAAATAAAGATACTTGACAACATTGTCTTTAAATACCGATTGTTGTTTATTGATTGTAATTAAACAGCTGTGATAGGTAGTTTATATTCTTGTCATAACAACAGTCTTGGAAACAGCCATCTGCTGTTGTTTCTTTTGTTTATGCAAATGAGTAGCGCTTGGGAAACAAAAGGTTCCGTGTATAATGCGCAGTGTAATTTTTCAGCCTCAAATGTCGTAAAAAAAGTGCGCATTATACACGGGTAAATACGGTATTTAGCTTTCTTATGGTTGGACTGCGAAGTTCTTGACTCTTGAAAAAAAACATAAATAAATTTCCAAAATTTGAGCTTCTTAACTTAAGGCATGGCTCATCCGGAGTGTTGCTGTGCTTGTGTTTTGGTAAATCATCATGAAGAAGTCAGATTTCGAGTTCTTGGGTGATGGTGATCCTGGTTTAGCTATTGTAATCAAATTTAGTTTGTATTTTCAAAAATTATTTGAAGTTGATGTTCATTATTGTTAATACCAGACAATACCTGTTTTGTTGATTTTATTATTTTGTTTTGTTTCTAAGTATCATGCAGAAACCATCCAGTTAGTGAGGAAGGCAGCAGTTGAAGAATGGCCTCATGCTGTGGCTATTGCACTTGATACAAAAGGACCTGAGATAAGAACTGGGCTGCTAAAAGCGGTGAGTGTTAAATCAGCTTTATGATCAGCTGCTTTCACTTGCTTAGGTTGATTCTTCTTGCTGTTTTATTCTAATATACCTAGTATCCCTGAAGGCTTGAATTTCATGATTTTTCAGGCTGAAACAACCTTCCTTTTAACCCATTCACCCTATACTGTCCCTAACCACCCATGGAGGACCAGGCTTCTTGTGCTTTCCATGACATCATTTCCCTTCTAGCAGAGGCCTCTTTTCTGTTGTATTCGCAGAACTGACAGGTGCGAGGAAAAGAGACCTCTGCCCTGGGTCAAAACAGACCGTTGTTGAGCATGCACCACGGTTACCTAGTAACTGAACATCACATGATGCCATGTTACTATGCTGGCTCACTAAATGACAGCGGAGTAACTGTAAACGAAAGCATGAGAGACAGTGGGCTAGAGTCACAGTCAGCAAACAATACAAGGAGCATGTAAGCATCGTCCAAGACTATGGATGGTGGTTGAATCGAAGTCCCTTTTGACCCAGGGCAGAGGTCTCTTTTCCTCGCGCCCGTCAGTTCAGTGAATACAAGGGAAAAGAGGCCTCTGCTAGCAGGGAATGACATCACTGGTTTAAATTGTGAAAGGTGATAATGAGCTAATGCAGTGGCTCTAAGATCTTCCAATTCATGACTTTAGGAGAACTTTCATCTGAATCAGGCCAGTGTTACATACAAGAAAACCCAGGAATTTTCCCTAGAAAAATGGAAGAAATATGTGCAATTTCCGCAGATGATGATGATGATGATGATGATGATGATGCTAAGCTTTATTTATCCAGGGACACTAAGTCAGAATTAGGCCACACTTTTTCCATCACAGGGAATGTCTGCTCAATAGCTAAGATGCCAACAAAAGGTGAAAAGAAAAAAAAGAAGAAAATGAAAGCAACAGGGCTATTCGAGAACAAGACAAAAAGCTCTTCAGGTTGCCATTTTTTCCCATTAAAAAACTATCGCATTGGATCATGCAGATGCCCAAAATATAATTTTGCAGGAATGGCCTTTAAATTTTAACAAAATGCTTACTTTCTGTACTGCAAAACATATTTTAGATGATTTGACCACAACTTGCGTATTAATAAGGGACAGGCAGAAATATCGTTTTCTGAAAACGGGTGGGAGTGAATGGTTAATTGTTGTGGCCTAAATTTTCTGCCTGTGATTAATGAAATTTCAATTGTTGAAAATCTTAGCTGCATCCCCAAGGACAAATGTGACCTTTGATCCCTAATTCTGACATGTTATGATCTACATTTTTAGGGGAGCAGTGGAGAAATTTCTCTTTCCAAGGATCAATTACTGTCACTCACCACAGACAAAGCATATTATGACCAAGGAGATGAGGAGACCATCTATGTTGACTATGGGAATATCACAAAGGTCATGGATGTGGGAGGGATTATTTATGTGGATGATGGTTTAATATCACTGCAAGTGGTGGAAAAAGCTGAAAAGCATTTGTTAACCAGGGTGCTGAATGATGCAAAACTGGGCAGCAAAAAGGGTGTGAATCTGCCTAATGTTGAAGTGGATCTGCCAGCATTGTCAGAACAGGACATAAAGGATATACAGTTTGGTGTTGAACAGGAAGTAAGAATTTCCTTGAGCAGTAAAATCTTATTTATATTAAATTCTTACAAAAGTAGGTCCATAGACAAACAAGCAATGCGGGAAAGTTAAGGCAAGTCATGAGGGCAGCATCATTGTCCATCTTGTCGTACAACAGGCTCGCAATTGTTTGTTGCACATATTACCAACAATATTTATTTTTTATTTATTTATTTGATTGCCTAGTACAGCGAGGAATAATAAAAAGGAAGTACATAGATCTTAAAATTAAATTGGTGATGAAGCTTAGCAAAACTACAGAAACTTATTAAGTTAGGCTTCCTCATCATTTATTACATGTTTTCAAGTAAAAGCATGGATTAAGTGGGTGAGTTTAATATTCAGCTCATTGAATTATGAGGCATTGTTTGCTTGAAAGTGGCAATATTAAGCAAACTGATAAGGCCATAAGGAAGGGTATTCCAGGTCTTGAGTTATAGTGCAGCAGCAGCGGTAGAAATAGCCCACTTTGAAAAAGAGTGATAGCCCAAGCGATTGTGGGAAGGTTTGGGGGACGTTGGCTATTATCATCGCATTCAGCCTCCCCCCAAACAATCCCACAATCGCTTGGGCAGTTACTCTCGACCCAGGCCATCACTCCAACGTGGGCTATACTCCTAGTCACTTCATGCTGAGTTTCCTGTGATGGACTAGCATCCTATCCAGGGGAGAGGAGTAATACTCATTTGGCTCTTTACAAAGTGCGGTCAAGGATTTAAACAGGGGACTATCCTGAAAAAATCTAGCTAAGTGGTCAGCGAGAGGACTTGAATATGGCACCTTTGGATTACAAGTCTGCACCTCTAACCATTTGTCCACACTGCGTCCATGTCAAAATCAATGTCCATGTCATGATTTCAAAAATTTCTCCACACCTTGGATAGGTAGGGCTGTTGACTCCTTGTACATTGTATAACCCTTTCCACTGGCGATTTGTTGTTGTTCTTTGTGTTGGGCCTCACCCAATATTAACTAGTAACGTCTGTAACATGGAAAAGGCTACAACTAGTGGCAGAGGTTGGTGATATACCCCCTCCTCCCCCCCCCCCCCCCAACTGCCCTTCAGTGTTTTTTGACAACATCAGTGCCTTGTGGGAGACACGATTGTAACAATGATGTTCCAACAAATTGACACTGGCAGGAGACAATGTTGGGACAATAATTTACGTTGAGTCCTGTGTCTGTTTTAACTTTCATCTTAAATTTGTGTGCTTGTCATTTTTTTAGGTGGACATGATATTTGCTTCGTTTATTCGCAAAGCTCAAGACATTAGAGACATCCGCAAAGTGCTTGGTCAAAAAGGAGCAGAGATAAAGATTATAGCCAAGATTGAGAATCACGAAGGAGTGAGGAAATTTGATGACATCATGCATGCTGCTGATGGTATTATGGTGGCACGAGGAGACCTGGGCATCGAAATTCCTCCAGAAAAAGTATTTTTGGCTCAGAAGATGATGATTGGTCGATGCAACAAGAATGGAAAGCCAGTCATATGCGCTACACAGGTGAGTTTTATTTAATGTTTAATCAAAGGCTCCTGTGAGCCAACTCGTGAATGCAGATGACACATAGTAATTGAAATTTAGACGGCTATGGAAACTTCCTTGAAAGCTAAAAGAAATTATATCTTTGCCCGATTATGTAACGAAAAATAACCATTCTTGTACTATAAAAATGATTGTCAAACTTTTCTCTACAGATTGAATAAGATTATTCTGATGCGCTGATTAAAAAAAAATCACGTGTTTTTTGATTCAAAGTTCATAGAAGCACGCTATGTGTAGCTACGTCATGCAAATTCGTGTCCCTGATAGTCTCCCCGATAGTCCGGGGCTACTGGATTTTGCGATCGGGCTAGTGGATTCTAACCATCACTTGCCCGATGGGCAAGTGAAGTTTTTTTGGGAATTAAAATTACAAAATTACTGTAGGGCTAGCTGATCTCACGAAGGGAAATCTGTTCAACAAAGTATCGCTCTACATTTCATGCTCGACATAAATGCGTGAAATTTTTCCTTTGGAGTTCAGTCCACGTAATCCTCAAGTAAAAATAATGAACTATGACAAGCTCTTGCTAAATAAGATCGTCAAATTATTCTCTACATATTGAATGAGAATTTCCTGATGCGCCGTGAACAAATAAATGTTCGCGTGTTTTTTCCACTAATTGAATGTAAAACTCATTCACTGCGCACGCCCGAAAGTTAACGACAAAACCGACCGACCAACCAACCAAGTCAACAGTCAGCTATCGCTATAACAACTCGTTCATTGCGCTACGCGCATTCACGAGTTAAAAACGAGCCGCAGTGTTTTATCGGGTTTAAAACCACGAGGTGCAGCCGAGTTGTTTTAGATAAAACACGTGCTAGGAGTTTTTGAACGGCTTCAAAAACATTCCTGGAAAAGCGTGTGTCGCTAGAGTTCATAACAATTATGCTTTTATGAACGTTGGAAATTTGCATAGGAGAAAAACACCGCATATTGATGAGGAGTGTTTTATCAGCTGATAAAACACCGCATACTAATGAGGGGCGTTTTATCAGCTGATAAAACACCGCATACTAATAAGGAGGAGGTTTATCGATATAAAGTCAATGCATGTTATGTATTATCGACCATCTGATAGGTCAACGGGCTTATGAATTATTAATGAGTTTTTGTAGAATTACTGAAATTATGCTGTTAACAGTCTGTTGTAATTTTTGTGTGTGAGTGAACCTAACATCAGTTTTCATCATCCATTGAATAAGAGTCATTGAGATTTTGTTTCAAATGTTTGGCCAGCATTATTACAATGGGAAAATTCCGTATGAGCTGACTTATCTGTCTGCGGGTCTCCATTCTTGATAATCAGGGACTTTATGCAACCAGGTCTGCAACCTAAAGGAAAACGTCTCTTGAAAAAAAAGGTTCGCGTTACTTGTACTACATCGTGAGCATTCCAATTCGTTCAACTTTAAGAATGTGACCTAACTAACCAATAACAGAACTGGCAGGAACGGTACTAGTAGCACAGAGAGTGAGAACCTCACCGTCGTGTGCTCACGTTCTCCACAAAACCTTACACGCTGTCATTTTACGTTGTTGTTTGGCCGAAGATTTCTAACGCACGCGTACAGACATTGCTTTGCTCATTAAGCCTTTTCTTTATTGATGCTCTTGTTTCCGTCGGCCTCGTGTTTTCGTAAGTCCCTATTTTTGCCAACTGTTTTCTACGAGATGTAAATTTAAATATAAGATGTAAAAGAAAAATTAGCGATGAAAGAGGTACAGGACGCCTGTCAGTTGATTTTCAAGCTGTGGGCGAGTGTTGGTAGTTCTGTTTGGCGCTCTCCGTAACTTCTATGAGTGTTTCTAACCAGGATAACACTTTTTCTATTTCTTTCATAAAATGACCCATGATTGAAATAGCATTTTCGACAGAGTTATGGAAACACGACTGCTAATCAATCAAAGCATGCGCCATTGTTTTACAGACCCGTATAAAAGATTGTAAATTGCGTTATTTCACCAACAGATGTTGGAAAGCATGATTCACAATCCTCGTCCAACACGTGCCGAGAGTTCAGATGTGGCCAATGCAATCCTGGATGGAGCAGACTGCGTTATGCTTTCAGGTTAGCACATCAGATATATGTCAACACTCAAATACGTTTTACCAACTACATCGCCAAAAATGAACAGTTATTTATTTATTTATTTATTTATTTATTTATTTATTTATTTATTTATTTATTTATTTATTTATCTGTTCGTTCGTTCGTTCGTTTGTTTATCCATTTATTTATTTATTGACCCATGTAAACGAGAAAAAAATCCCCCACTCCATTTTTCTCCCATTTTATAATCGGAATGTCTGTGAAAGTCAGGGTGAATTTCATAAGTGCTCCAATCCCCGTTTTTTGCCATACGTTTGTTCTTTGTTTGTTTTTTTGGTCGTTTTCGACCCATTTATGTCCATCCGTGAAAAAAAAACCGCTTTCAAACAGGCACGTATTCTTGTGGATGAACAAGATATCTCCGCTCTTGGCTTTTCTCTCTTCCGAGGAATGTAGATAGACTGCGTCGATACTGAGTTAAGGGAACTTAAGCACAGACGTTTTTGAACCACGGACGGCAACCGAAAATTGAATTTTTCCCTTTTTGGAGCGTTTTGAAGCCGTCGCATTTGTAACGTCGAGCCACATTCATCAACAAGGGCTTTTCCTGTCCGTGGTAAGGAACAAAACCACGCGAAAAAAGGAAACATTCGACTTTCGGTTGCCGCCCGTGGCTCATGAACCTCAGTGCTTAAGCTCCCTGGATTTATTTTTCCCTTTTCTTGTATAAAGTCCAAAACGCCGATAAAGTCAAGAAGCCGTTTATTTTAGAAAAACAGTCAAAGTCGCAAGGAGAATTACGTCGCTTCTGCTGCTTCTCCCGGCTCCTTCTGTTTTTTTATTCATCCTTTTTTTGTTCATGATTCCAGGTGAGACCGCAAAAGGTCGCTACCCTGTACAAGCTACTGCCATGATGCATAAGATCTGCCGTGAAGCTGAGGCCGCTATTTTTCACCGACAACTGTTTGATGATTTGAGACACACGATGCACAGAGTCACAGACACTCATGAAACAACCGCAATAGCAGCCGTAGCAGCATCATTTACAGCCAATGCGGCGTGTATCATTTGTCTGACTCACAGAGGAAAGTAAGTGCCCTATGTTACAGTGTAACCTGTGATCAATAACTGTCAAAATTCTCGCGCGCTGATTGGCTCGTAGCTATTGTCTATAAGAGTACAGACAATAAAAATGATGAAAGATGTAACGCGCGCGCTTTCTCAACAGCAAATAGCGCCAATTTTACTAGTACTTTTCCCATGATATTGTAAAAAACAAATCGACGGCAGTTTTCTATGGTCAATACTCTTATAGACCATAAAATGACGCCATAAAATGCTCAAACCACGCTTGTGGTTCCACTTGAGTTTTGAACATTTTATGACGTCATTTTATGGTCTATAAGAGTATAAGACAATATAGACCATTGAAAACTGCCGTCGATTTGTTAATTTGTTTGGTAAACCGAGCGACTCAACAAGAGGACTTCAGAGCAGTGCGAACATTGGACCTATTCGTTACAATGGAGACCTTTTCAATCTTGTCATAGTTCAGTCAGCTCGTATTTGGTGACTTGCTTATGGAGATTTTTAAACTTTCGGATCAAAACTTTGCCGGCCGAACTTACAACTAAGAACCTTACGCCTTGAGCTGAAATGCTCCTTCAACACCAAGCAAAAGATATCCCCAGGGCACGAAATTGCGCCTGATACAGTCGCCAATGCGCCTAAGTTTTCCGTGTTGGCGACCAAGATTCGAAAGTTAGTCGCCACATTGGCGACCAGAGCCCTTTGCTTTATCCTACTTTTATGTATTGTGCAATAAAATAAAGCTCGAAAAAATCGGTGCGAATGGTGAGGTTTATTTGTAGCAAAACCGTCACGAACTCTCCGTCAACATCCGCCATCTTGGATAATTTAGACGCTACGTTGTATATTGTGGATTCAAATGTCCCTTTTGCTAACAGTACATATTGCGGGCTCAGAACATGACCGCATGAGACCTCTGAAAATCCAAGATAGCGGATTCCGTTGCTTGGACTTTCATAATGAAAGTGATTTAAATTTAAAATGAGCGTCGACGAGGATCGGAAAAATTTATTTCAAATATTGGTGCGCGTACAACCGGGACCGGGGATGAGGTTTTGGAATTCGCACGGGTCGTGGAAGAAACATATGCCGACAAGAAAAAGTTTTTTTGCACCTTGCCCCTCCATGGCCACGTGGGATTACCGAAAGACAAATTGGCAATGTCCCTGGTGCTAGAGGATATTCCTTTACGACAAGAAATAGCAGCTACAATTACTTCTGCTGATGGCAACTGTCTTTTCAATGTTGTTTCGTTGGTTTTGGTGGGCGTCATGAGACGAAAATGAGTCTTGCGTTTGCTCGTGGCTGTTGAGCTCATTTTGAATAATTTCCAAAAATTAAAAAAAAACTTACCATGTGATGAAATGTTGGTGATGTTCATTTTTTACTTTGACCAGAATTGTCGTTTGCTATTCTTTAGACATCAACAAAACCGTCCAGGCATTCCTAATGCTAGGAAAGCTTACGATCGATTTGATATTGTCATCCATGATAACGCATTTTCAATATTTTTTGTTTTCGTTTTGGAAAAAATGGCTACTAACTTTTTGGACTTGGCGACCACTTTGGAATATTTAGGAGCCAAATGTCTCCTTAAGAAAAAAGTTAATTTCGTGCCCTGATCCCCTGAAGTGATTATCTTAGAGGAAGGACGACCTAAAATCAGTTTGATCTTTCCAGGATACATGGTTAGAACTTTGCCACCATTTCTATCTAAAGTGTCAGTATTTATCCTTCAGAAAGCTGGTAGAGTAACTGTAAACAAACGAAACCATTTTTCCCACTGTCTTTTCACTTTTTAATACTAAAACCAGTGCTGTAGTATTCAGTAATTACTGTCGAAACTGTATTAAGCGGTCAACCCCGGGGAATGGCTAAGTGACCGCTTAATACAGCTTGCACAGAATACACATAAAAGTGACATTTTATGTAACATTTGATAACTTAGTGTAAACTTTATGCACAAGAGCGCTCACAAAATCACTTACTTGGTCAAGAAACTGCAGCGATAACATGGTATAACAAAAGAGAACTTGGTATAGTAATTGACCTATAAAACATTATCGCCAAGATCGTACAGTCAGTATTGTAGGTTATTAGAAATTCAATTGCCTAGCACGCTATTTGTTACGATATTTGAGTGGTTTCCTTTTACAAAGTGACCGTTTAGAACAAGTGACCGCCGTGACCGGTTAATAGAGTGTGACCGCTCGAAACGGTTCGACTGTGTGTGCCTCCCGTATCACGTTAAGCACACACAGAAAACATCTGACCAACCAACAATTTCAGACAACGCAATCAATCAGTGGAAAAAGTGAAGCCGGTACATAGGGCTGAAATCATTCGGAAACTTTTATCCATCTTCGAAATAAACCTACTAAGTTTAAAGTAAACACAAGATCTTTGGAGCGGTTTTCATTTTGAGTGTCGTAAAAACAAAGCCAAAGTGCAAATAACTCTTACCAATCCCAGCTGACGTAAACAGCACAATGAGCCAATCAGAATCCGAAGGAAATACATGTAACCTGCGTCAAGCGCGGGAAAACGCCTTGGATCCAATCACGATTGAGTATAATTTGGCTTACCAGTGGCTAAGAAAATGGCGCGAGCTTTGCGAACTAATCATAGGGCGCATAGAGCGTGAAGCAAAACTAAAACGAATGCGGAATTACTTTTCGATACTGAATTGAAAACCGCACAAATACTCACTCGCCTTCCGTTTCTCAACCTTCTTTGAAACTAATGTTTTTCCATCTTGTTAGGACTGCTGAGGTGGTATCGCGCTTCCGGCCCCGTTGTCCAATCATAGTGGTGACCCGTGATGCGCGCGTCGCTCGCCAGATGCACTTGTATCGCGGCTGTTTCCCGCTCGTTTACGACAGACCACCCAAAAGCAACGTGCTGGAGGAACACGACGAGAGGCTTGAATTCGCGCTGGATATGGGCAAAAGGATGGGCTTCATAAAACTGGGAAACCCATTCGTGTTTGTGTCGGGATGGAAGGCAGGTGCTGCTCATACCAACACCATTCGGATTCTTACAGCTATGGAGGAGAAGATTCACATCGCCAAGAGCTTGTCAGAATCTGCGGATCTCAAAGGACTTATGCATCCACGTTAAGTGAGCAGGTGGTCGAGAAGTTCACTTGCATTAAAAGATATGTATTTAAGACGAAGTCGGAAACACATGAACCTAGTCCTATAGTTCTCATGTGTCATGATTTCAGGGGATAGTCTGTTTTGGTCTTATTTGGTTCATTGCCTGACAAGAGAACGAGCCAAACTATCCTAGCAAGGTATTTTAAGCTCTTTTAAAAATTTGGCGGGAACGACTGAAGTACATGTAGTTCAGTTTTCTGCAAACGCGCGTTAGACAGCTAAGTTTGAACATGAATCCCTGTGCCATTTTCGCAGAAGGTCGGCAAAAACATGTTGCCAGACGCAACTATAAGTGTATGCAGTTATTTCATCATCGACGAATTCAACTATAAAATACGTGTTATGTTGACGGTTAAGTTTCACTGACGCGTTAGTTCAATTGGAAAATTCTGTTTTGTCTTCGTTGACAATTGGTAATAGAGTATAATTTTTTTTCCATCGGTAGACTTTTTGCCTTGAGACGGTTGACATTTCACCTTTTGTGGTCAACGTTTAAATCCTTTTATTTCTGGGATAGAAATTTCATTCTCGTGGCTGTTTGCCTTGCTTTTCTTGAGTTTGTGTTCTGAAAAGTGGGTGGTACATCGAGACAGGCCACCCAAGCAGAGCTGGTGATTTTCTTTGTTGATATTGTGGTTTTTCCGTTAAAATTACGATGAAATTATAAAATGAAGATGGAAGCCTAGAACACTGGCGGTCTGGAGCGAGCGAGAAACTGGAAAGTGATACGTGGTGCCCTCACGCGATTCGTGCTCGAGAATTCACGCTTCGGTAGTCAAATTGAAATAGCGGCGAAATCGAGAACGGAGGTTGATCATAGTCGATAAGAGCGCTTTATAAGAGTTAGCAGTAGTAGGGAATCCCCAGTCATACTTATTGATATTGAAAAACATCATGCCTAGAGGCAGCTAGGGCTTGGCCCATTGTGGAAGCATAATTTTGGCATAATTGGGGCAAACGAGTATATTTTTTCAAAAAAGTACTGGTCGAGCATAATTATAAGATTTTAACACTTTTTGAAGCATCAAAGCTAGGAAATAGTTTCATTCTTGTTTTTTAGTGCCTTTGTTTCACGGAATTAGAATGATGGCAACAAGTTGTGTTTAGTTATTCATTAGATCTGGTAACTACCGGAAGTATTTTGACCTGCCCACTTGACTATTCAGTCGACTTCTTTCTCTGCTTTAGCCGAGCGAGCATTCTCCATGCTATTAGCTGCATTCAACGATCAGCAAAAGAGTGCACTTGTTGACTATAGCAAGCAAGCGTAATGATACAGCACAGAGAGTGCTAAGGGAGTTGAAACGACGAATACTGATTGAATAGAAACTAGCTGAAACAGAGAGAACTGTAGAGGATACGGTCCGTTGTCTTGATGAGTTGAATGTTACATTCCTTTTGACTTTGTACAAGTTACTATAAATGTGTAGAGTAGCTATTATGATTGCCGAGTAGGCCAAATGTTGTAAAGCAATAAAGTTTATAAATATGCCATATTCGAAAAACTCATAAACATTGTAATGTTTTTACATCTGAATTATCTTTTCTCTCTTTATACGCAGAAACATTGTCATTTTGTGAGCATAATTTTACAATCTATGAGCATAATTTGGAAAGTTTGGCATAATTCGACATAACTGGGAAGAGTGCTATCCTAGCAGCGTGATATGGCACTTTTAGGAAAACAATGCCTCCCGCAGCCTGCTACAGTACAGAGCCGAGATTGTGCATGATATATACCGGCCGTAAAGTTCCAATAGTAGCGACCCTCGTTACTTTCGGAATTAGCAGCCTTTTGGGTTTGTTAATTTCGGGGTCGTTATTTTCGGGAAACGAAAACCATGAAACAAAGCTAGCGCTAGCTCTTTTTTCCAAACTGAAAAAAAAAAACAATATTAAAAAAAAAAAACATTTTGTTTGTATTCCTATGTATAAAGATGGCGTTTAATTTTATGTACAGAGGGTATGTAACAGTGATACCCAAGTAATAAAGTAAAGTTTCTTATCGTGGGCAATTTGTCAGTGCACGAAGATGTTAGTAATGTACATTTAAAATTTGACTATGGATTGGAAAACAACATATAGGCATTCGGTATGTGTATAACGTAATTAAAAAGAACTTGGTCTCGCTACTTTCGGGGGCTCGCTATTTTCGGGATTTATTAGGGCCTGTTCATATGAGCCCGGTCAACCGGGTTGGCTCGGTTTCCGAGATCTCGCCTCGCCACTCGTTTCTTTACAAAAATTTCGATGTGTTCATATGAGAAGGCGGGCTGGCCGAGATCACCGAGTTGGAAATTTTTCCTATATGAACACTCCAGCCCGGATACCGGGACTGTCCGGGACGAAACATTTTCGACTGCGCATGGCTTGTAAGGTCGCTAACAAGTTGGAACGTGGTTCCACGGGTATTTTGGAAGCGTTTTGGACATTTTTCATCTCGGTAACCGGAATTAAATTTCCCATATATATGAACAGAAGACAAAATTCGTCCTGCCTGCCGGGCCAGCACGGTTACCGGACTCATATGAAGAGGCCCTTAGAAGCCACAAAGTTTAGACGTTACCTTCGGGGGGTCGTTTACTATCGGAACTTTACGGTATTGACTCCTGTCGTGGTCAAAACGAGAGCAAGAGTTCAACTCTTGTGAAATGTCGGTGACCATCGTTCTCGACTTGCGTAAAACCAGCCCATGCATAAACGAATTCAATTAAGTCAACTTCGGATACAGGACTGAACAGGAGTGGAAGTCTCGATCAATAAGATTTGCTTAAAATAACTCGCTTTACCTAGACTTTGTATTGAGGAAACCTTATCACAGTCCCAAATGTGTCCGGGAATATTTGCACATGCTCGTTCCTTCGTGGCGGCTGTCTTTCAGACACGCAGTGGCACTGGTCGTCTCAAGACACGAGGGGAGTGCTAAGCTGTTTTGCTTAACTGTCTGGAGATAACAGAACTCTTGCGCCTTCCCGTTGCTCGCCAGCAGATTAGGAGACATGTTCAAAGTAGCACTGTAGGAGAGATTTTGCTGTTTGCTGGTCGCGCAAAACTGCTCTAACATTGACAACAAACCTCTTCATTAAAATGAATTAGCTTTAGTGCATCGGGATGAAACTATGGAATGATTTCCGGGAAGAAGAATAAATTATAATCCGTTTTTAGCAACTTTTACGAATTAAACACAGGAAGAACTTGAAAAAAAAAATGGCCAATTTTTCAATCCATTTCCATCAGCATTCAAAGATGAGTGATGCTAGTTTCCGGTGCACTAGCCGAGTATAAAGGTTCTTCTCAACAAAACTAAACCATTATTTTAACAGTTTTACATCCAAACAAATCGATGTATTCAGTTTGGCCATTCAACGTGTCACAAGAAAAAGGTGACACTTCCACCTTAGAGATAAGCGTGACGAATACACAAACTGGATTTTTAAAAAAGTCGTATTCAGGACGTAGTCAAATCTAAGACCTCATCTAAATTTCCCTTGCGGCGGTGAGGAGTTGAAACAGGTGATTTTTCCTCAGGTTCTATTAATACGTTTTTTTAAATGTCGCAAACAATGTCCCGCACCAGGAGCCCATTACCTGCCCGCACAGAAGTTATTGAGCAGAACTACGTGGCCGGGACACCACGAATCTTCAGATTGTTTTGAATATCTTTAAAAAAATCCTTCGATAATGCCTTAAAATCCGGAGTCCCCCTCCCCTCTCCTTCCCCCTGGGTTGGCGTTCGCCTGGTATCGATGAGCGTGCACATATCACATGAGTCTGAGGATGATATTTCATAATTCCTGTGTGTTCAGGTATTGAGATTTGTACAGCGATTTTGGTAAAGTGTTCATGTTTTATTAATTCGCTTCAATTTTTTTTATCCACGCCGCGCAGTATTGAGGAAATATCTGTAAGTTTCTCCTTTTCACGTATTATGTTGGTGATTTTTGCCTAGCATGCAATCTGTTTCCTTTTAGTTAAACCATCAACTTCAACGCCATCCACACCTTTTGTCAACTGGCATATCGGAATAAAGGATTATGGTTTGTAAGACGGTTGGGTTCTTACACTGGTTCGATGACATTCGTCGCATATGGCAACGAAAGGAAATCGTGGCAGCGTACTCAGCACGAGACAGACTTCGAAAGTCCTGATCGACGAAGGAATTCGATATGAAAAATATTCTTTCATCTTCGCAAAAGTAAAAGGTCAGCAGAAGAGTAGTACAGGACGACACTTGTTCATCAGACGGCCATTTGGTGTAACCAACAGCACGAGGAAGTGTCGTGATTCAAATGGACCAACCAGATGCTAGCATTTTGTATTGCTAATTGGTGATGACGTCACAGGTTGAGAGACCGGTATGCAAATGAGGTTAGGTGATCAGTTGTTTTCAGAGAAGTGGGGTGCGCAGGGTTGGTTCCCCACCCCCCACCCCTCCCCCCCCCCCCCCCACTCCAAGGACTTTTTACGCCAACTATGGTACAAAGCACACTGCACTAGTGATCTCCTCTTAGGGTGGTTTCCCATCCCTATGAAATGTTTCCTTTCCCATCAACCTCGTTCCCAGGTTTTTCCCATTTGACTACTGTCATACACCGTGTATCTAGACTGTTCGTAGTCTCCTTTGCAGCCGTTTTTTTAAAAAAAAACGGCTGCGAGGGAGACTAGACTGTTCGCAGTGCCCTATTTTTCCGTGGGATTTTCGAGGCTCGTACGCTTCGGTCGAACCCCCGCCATCTTGGTTTGTAAAGGCGAACGCAACCTGGGGAGAGTGCCTAAACTATCAAGGGGAGGGGAGGGGGGGTTTAGTGTCAGGGTACGTTCAGTAGGGGAGGAGGAGCGAGTGTGTGGGTTATCGGCATGATGTTCATGGGTTCTTGTGAGCAGCTTTTGTAATCACAGGGGGTGCTGACGAGATGCATTTGTACCTTCAAGGGAAAATCGCTCGTGATAGTGGTACCTTTCCGTAACCGCGAAGCAGTTTCCTAACTATTACTTAACACGCGCAATTCCCAAGGGAGCAGTCTTTGGTGAACGTCGGAAAATTTACCTCCGTTACCCTACCGTGGATGACGTCAATACTACGGTACTGATAACAGGTGTTTGACCTGGGATAACGAGATCGGTTACAGCAAATTTAACCTTCGAGAAGAATCAGAAAAGGAAAGTACTTGACCCCAACATAGAATTTAATTTGTACCCAACTGTATTTAGACCAAAATAGCCTTATTATAGAACATAAACATTCTAGAGTTCTATTGGATTGAACGAAAGCCAAGCTATGCAAATTTAATCACTTCAACACAAAGCAGGTGGGGTTTAACAAAAGACTATCACATGTTGCAATTAGCGGCTTTAACTCTATTTACAGTTATGATCTAAACTGAAGACAATTTAAGACTGCATTTTCCCCCTTTCCTTGGATCAATTTGCCCCACCCTTATGGTATCCACATTAGAGAGGTTCGACTGTATTGTCAACTCGATTTGTTGTGTGGAATAAAAGGGTGTAGTTGGAGCTTACACCTGGCTGTAAACGTATAAACGAACAGTTGCCAAAAAAGGGAGTTGTTACGATTTCGATACCAACTATTCGATACAATAAATGCATTCCTTGAAAAATATCGAAGCTCGCGAGAAATCTCGATTTTGATTCCTTTCGATAGTTGAGTGGAATGTGCAGAGATAATTTTAAATCGACCCGATACCACTAAACATCTGGCATATTATGACGTCATCACTCAAGGTAGTGCTCCTCATCATCAATTCATCATCATTATCATCGTCATCATTATCATCATGATGTCGTACGGCTCCAGAGCTTTTGCTGTTTCGGCCCCAGAACTCTGGAACAAACTCCTGGCCTGTTGACATCCATTCTTGTGACAATTTAAATCTTTTTAAACGTAAACTTAAGACGCATTTTTTTACGAATTGTTTTAAACAGATATGAATTACTTTCATCTTTGTAAAGCGCTTAGAACAGGACTGGATAAGCGCTATATAAATAGTTATTATTATTATTATTATTATTATTATTATTATTATTATTATTATTATTATTTTGATCATCATCATTATAAGTTTCTTTCGCGCAATGTAAATTTGTCGTTTCTTTGGCTGCGTGTGATGCATTTCATTTGCTCAAGCTGTTCAATTACAAAGTATAAACGATCGGGTCGACGAGTTTCCTGCTAACTACAGTACTCCGTTCCAGTGAAGTACAGTCAAACCTCTTTTTTACGGACACTAGCCTGCGTGGCAGGCGCTAGAAAGGGGAAGGGAGAGGGGAAAATTGGGCGCGCGGGAAACGCGCGGCGCGAGGGAGAGGGGAAAAGGAAGCTGCAGGCGCTTCCTTCTCCCCTCTCCCTCGCGCCGCGCGTTCCTCGCGCGCCCAATTTTCCCCTTTCTAGCGCCGCTCAATTTTCCCCTCTCCCTTCCCCTTCCTAGCGCCTGCCACGCAGGCTATACGGACACCAAAGAGACAGGAATAGGTGTCCGGATTATAGAGGTGTCCGTTTTGGAGAGGTAGGCTTTATATGGTCGGTCCAGGAACCAAGTGAACTGTCCGTAATAGAGAGGTGTCCGTATTACAGAGGTGTCCGTAAGGAGACGTTCCACTGTACAAGGATACTGTAAAATTTACATTTTTAGGATTGACAAAAATCCATTCCAACCTCGTCCCAATTTATAAGGGAAAAAACCTGGGAACGAGGTTGAAATAATGCTTTACATGATCCCAAGAGTTTCATAAGTTGTCACGTGAGCAGTGTCGGAAAGGTGTCGAATCAACCGATGTTTCTCAAAATTATCGATATTCGTCAGTGAAAATCGAATGTTTCGTATCGATACCCACCCACACTAACTGGAAATTTTCAATATGGAAAGAAGAGGCCGGTTTGACCAGAGTATCAAATATGTGTTTTCCGGTACGATGGTTCACTCTACTGCAGAAAGTATGATGGATATATGTCAGAAGATGCTAATAGGAGTTGCTGACGACGGAAAGGTAACTGATTTCTTAAGCTTAAGGCTGAACGGCGGAGCAGTGGAAAGTTCGTACTTCATACGCCGAAGGTTTGCACAACGATTTTAGCACAAATTCGCTATGCCAACCACGAGTAGATACAAAAAAACCGCGCAAAATACGCCAGAATTTGGCGTAAATCGCTTAGTCACGTCAAAGATCTTCGGCGTGACATAATTCAGTTTAGTACATGTTTTCCAGTGTGGGGTTAAAGGTACGCGAATTTTCCAAGTCACAGGCCACCCAAGTGTAGCTGTGAGCGATGATCATCTTGCGTAATAGCGGTCACGGCGCAAAATATAATAGTTTGTATGGGAATATTTACGATCGGGTTTTGGAGGTACAAGTACTGGAAAGTTCTTAATAAAAATGACATACCTTGCTTAGAACTAAGGTGTATTGCCTATTGTCTGTTTGCTATTTTGTGCTGATTTGAGGCCATTTTAGCGAGTTATCACTTCCTAGTAGATTTTCCACTCCTAAGAGAAAGGCAAGGCGTCACAGTCTGTTTTGGAAGGCTTCTTCAGAGAAGCGAAAAATTCCAGCTCAAAATGATTGAGCAGTCACAAATCCAACGCAGAATCCCAGCACAAATGTCCCAGTTTCATGTCAATTAAATAGCATTGCAATCAGGGCCCAGCTACAGCCGAGGCCAAGTAGCAGATTGCTTTTCATAATCCCAAGTCTGAAGATGGTAAAGAGCCGCATACACATTTACCACGACACATGACTGTTGAAAACACAATTTTTGTTTTGAACCCCGGATGCCCTCAGGTCAAATCGACAAGAGGCTATTGTCTCGATTGGTAACCATTAACAAACTATTAACGCCTCATGAGGGAAGCTATCCTGTGAGCAGAGGCCCTTCAATCTTCCTAGATAAGTTGGGTAGAGGAAGGGACCTTCCTCTTCCTGACTTATCGACTTATTGAAGGGCCTCTGCACACAGGGTAGAGGGGAGCACACCGCCGGCCAGTTAGCATCATCAGTTTTCGATTTGAAATGGGCATAAATTTCTTTTCGTAAAGCTCGCACGGCTTTTCTCTGAGTTCTCCAAATGTCATAGATTTGTCAACACTTCCGGGCGAGAATTTGAATGAGCGCTCGAGACAATAGCCTCTTGACTTGTAGATTTGAACCAAGGGCATCCGGGGTTCAAAACAAAAACTGTGTTTTCAATGGTCGTGTGTCGCAGTGAATGTGTACGCGGCTTTACCATCTTGAGACTTGGGATTATGGAAAGCAAACTGCCTCTTGGCATCGGCTGCAGGGCCAGGATTGCAATGCTATTTAATTGACATGAAACTGGGACATTTGTGCTGGGATTCTGCATTGGATTTGTGGCTGCTCGATCATTTTGAGCTGGGATTTTTCGCTTCTCAGGAGGGGCCTAATCCGAAATTGACTATGACACCTTATCTTTCTCTCAGGAGTAGCTGGGGAACCTAGGAATTATTGATAACTTGCTAAAATGGCCTCAAATCAGTACAAAATGGCAAAAAGGCAATAGGCAATACACCTTAGAAGCAAGGTATGTCATTTTTATTAAGAATGTTCCAGTATTTGTACCTCCTAAACCCGATCGTAAATATTCCCATACAAACTCTTATATTTGCACCATGACTGCTATTATGCAAGATGATCATCGTTCATAGCTTGAGCTTGGGCTTCCTGTGTCCTAGTTCACTCAAAGTTTGCACTGAACTTGACATTCAGTTCTTGCAGCCTTTAAACTAAAGGGAAATTTAAAGGTAAGCACAGTAGCTGAAACTTAAGAGCTTAGGGATGATTGGTGCAAAATATTGTGGCTGTGCATGAATAAAAAATTAATAGCAAGCTTTTAACCTCAACTTGTACAACCTCAAAGACCTGTAACATGATCTGACTAGAACTGCATAGACCTCGCGCTCTAAAGTTGTTGCAACCTCTGTGAACTCTACAATCTAGAGCTTGGATCTCTAAAACCTGTACACAACCCCTTCACCCACTACAATCTCTGCAGAAACTACAACCTTTTTACCTCTTCTACCTCAAGAATGTCTATACACTAAATAATTACTCAAGGTTGCCAATGTTCCAGTGTTTTCATTCCGTCGATCTTGGGTGATTGTCATGAGTAGTTTCATGTCAGTTAAATAGCAACACAATCTGGACCCTGCAGCCGACGCCAAGCGGCAGATTGCTTTCCATAATCTCAGGTCTCAAGATGGTAAAGAGTCGCGTATACATTTACCACGACACAGGACTGTTGACAACACAATTTTTGTTTTGAACCCCGGGTGCCCTCGGGTCAAATCGAAAAGAGGTCCTTGTCTCAATTGGTAACCATGCCTTCTGTACAAACTGAACCTCACAAGAAAAAGTGTACTTTCAGTTGGCATCATCAATTTTCATTTTGAAATCGGCATAAAATTTCCTTTTGTAAAGCTCGCATGGTTTTTGAGTTTCCCAAATGTCATTGATATGCAAACAATTCACAAATTTGAATGAGCAACCAGCAATTTCAAGCAAAATCAGGGTAATCCCAACGCAATCGGATGGTTGGACAGTCTGTCACAGAGGTTGTTTTAAGTTCCTATTAGTAGATCAAGTTTTAAATGATGTTTGAGGATGTACAGGTTGTAAATAAAGGTTGCAGAGATGGTAGAAGTTACAGGGGTTGTAGCGTGAACAGGTTTTAGAGGACATTGAAGACATGGAGGCTATAGAGGTTGTAGACTTTGTATAGAGTGCTACAGTGCTGCTCAAGGTAGTACATAACTGTGATAGACAGCGTTGAAACAATAGATTATTCATGCAGAGCTGAAATATTTTGCCTGGGCACTAAAAGCTTCCTGGTCACCAGTCACATCCATGCACTGATTTGCAGATTAGAAATACTGCACTATTAGAGCACTTTAAAGAACACTTTTAGGCTCAAATTTGCCAATTGAAATATTTAACTTGAAAGTTCAGTCATCAGCGTAGCACTTAATTCTAATCTTTGAGTAAGGTTTAGCCTCTTAAAGGTGTGTTTATTTTATTCATTTTGCAGATAGCTTTTGTTGCCAATGCCGCTAAAGTTTGTGAACTTTCAAAGAAGTTTGGATTTGAAAAGAGTGACGTGATAAATCTCAAACCTGGAAGGTCGAGTAGAGTGACATCATTAAATTACCATGAGGTCTATATTGGGACAATACTGGTTGATGTCATCCTTGCAAGTTTGTAACCGCAGTCATGTAATGTGAATGTTTTATAAAACTTGCAAAAGAGGACTGAAATACTGATATTCCCCAATAGGACCAGCATGTAACAATCTTCTTCTGTTGGGAAAAGGAATACTTCAAGATGTGTTACACCAGGCAACATCAGTTCAAAGACAGACAGATTGGTAACAGAAATTACCAAATTAAAGTAACATGCCTTCATGAATTTATTTATTATTATTTGTTGTTTTATTTTACTTTGCCTACTGGCACAGCAAAAAGAAAAATAATAACTGGCGTGTGGACAGGGAGACCACATAAATAGCTTAACCAAATCATTTTTTTAATAGTGGACCAATTAAGATAAAAGGAAGTTATATAACTTTTATAATAAGGAAAACAATATTATTGTTGAGAGTGCGAGCCATATTACACTTAACTGTATAGATAAATTCCATGTGCAAGGATTCTCTGACTTGTATATAGGTTGAAAAGGGCAGTTTATATTTAGATATTTATTTCTGCAATCAGTTTTCCACTGCCACAGTTGATATGAGAATTAATAATAATGACAGCAAAAAAAAAAAATGAAACTTATCTTGGCAAATGTAGCCCTTCTACAAGTGCAACTAAAAGTTTGGTGAAAGACATGTTCATACCTGCCAACCCCCGGAGTACAGAAATCGAGAGACGTCTAGAAATCTTCAGGGGCAGCCAGTAGAACCGTGTCAGCAACAGTGAAGAGCCTACAAGGGCTGGGGCATAAAGGCTATATTTAGGGCTTCAGTGGGGGTTGGGGGGGGTTCACCCTTCCTTCGCAATTTCAACATTTCGTTACATTCAATGGCAAAAAGAAAGGCAAAATCCGCTTTTTATCTCATTTGGTCGGAGTGTGACACAAACAGACAAGGAGGAAGTCTGTTTTATTTTTTACTAAGCATAAAATATTTATAGTGGACTTAAAAAAGGGGGAGAGCAGGAGACGAGGCAAAAAAGCATAAGTATCCCGCCAAAAGCTGGAGAATTGGCATCACTGCAAGTTACACCTAATATAATTATTTGTTTGTTTTTCTTTGTTTTATTTCAGACAGTTTTTGATCCCAGGGCTTGTTGATACTCATATTCATGCTCCGCAGTATGTATTTACTGGGACAGGTTATGACTTGCCTCTTCTTCAGTGGTTGGAAAAATACACATTTCCTTCTGAGTCAAGATTTGGTAATACAGAGTTTGCTCAAGATGCTTACCGGAAAGTTGTGGTAATTTTAGATCATAGGATATTGTAAATTGCCATCTCCTTGAAATCAGGTCTTAGATGTCTAACTCTATTTTGTGGCACCTGAGTACTTATAATCATTAATCTTGGATGTGTATGCTACCTTAAGGGCCACTGCGATTTTAAATATTTGTTTCTAATCATGTGGTGTTTCGCACAACAACTTTTATACGTGCAACAACATCTTTTTATTAAAAAATATGGGAACTTTAATACATAATGATTATAACAGGGTTTCTAACATTAGTTTGAATGTAAATTTGGCTGAGTCATGACATTCCAATAAAATAATGATGCGAGTCGCTCTCAGTGCAACTCACTGACATACAGTATGTCACTCAATCAGAGAAAGTTGAAGCTCACAAGTCAGAGATGAGTAAATTTGATGAGATGTTTTAAAAGTAATTTGCTACACTGGTTACTGATTTTTCTGCTAAATGTTGTCAGTGGTCATATTCTGTGCATTGGATTTTATTTTCTCCAAGCAATAAAACTCTCATATGTTTGTTTGTGTTTCTGTAGACAAGACTTCTTAAGAATGGTACAACCACAGCATCATACTTTGCTACCATTCATTATGAAGGGACGCAAACCCTTTGTAACATTGTTGGTAAGTTTTAAAGCCAAGTGTATCATTCAGTAGTTGTAAATCAAAATGTAATTAACAGGAACGAGTCAAGGATTCTAATGTTTGCACGTAGAGTATGTGTAATATAGACACAATGTTGTCTACACATGCATGGACGTTTGAAAATAGGGGAAGTGCTCAATCACCTTGGGACATTTAGAAGGACAATAGAGAACGAGAAGTGATGGGTCTGAAAACCTGGGAAGAAGCAGGAACTACGGCAGCTGAAAAGAAAAAACATTATGGAGGCTATGAATGCACTGTATAGTTTTCCTGTTAAGAAGAAATTAATGATGCTAATGATGATGGAAGTGGTGGTGACCAGTGGTGGTGGTGGTGATGATGATGATGATGATGATGATGATTGATGGCCTGTAGATCAGCTTAGCTATTGCTGTGTTTATTGTGTGCATGGGGTCTCTTTGACTTACTGCTCGTTATTCAGGCATTAACACCATCTTAGGTGTATTGCTGATGACCTGCAGTGTAAGTTGGTAAGTTACGTTACAGCGGTTACCAATAACGCGCGACCTATCGCCTTCAAAAGACTCCGATAAAGTTGCGTTTTGGTGGACGTTAATCAAAGAAAAGCCGTTGAAAATTATTTTCAATTCTGACAAGATTCCAAGGTAACCCGGCAAGAAACTGAGAAATTTTGCCTCGCTAAAAGAAGGTAAACTTTATTTAAATTGATTTCCCAGCTAGATCAAGCGAAAATAAAAGGTATTTTGAATTAAAAATTTTAATGTTCACTGCACGTGATAATTTGCTCACATGCACGCATCGCTGATTTTGCAAAATTATTACGTGCAGCGATTTAAAATGTTTCATAAAAAATACGGCTTGGTCTAAACAATGCCCATTCTTTTAGATAAATTGGCTTGGAAATCAACTTTCATTAAGTTTACCATCTGTCAGCGGATAAAACTGTCAATTTCTTGGTTCTGTTGCCTTGAAATGTTGTCAGAGTTCAAAATAATTTCAACGGCTTTTCTTTGATTGACGTCCACCAAAACGCAACTTTATCGGAGTCTTTTGAAGGCGATAGGTCGCGTGTTACTGGTAACCGCTGTAAGGACGGTGCCTACTAATATCAAAGTATTTTTGTGCAGTTTATGACTATGCGGGAAAAGCAGATCTTAGGAAGGCCTATTGGAATCCAAAACGAAAATCGCGGGGTAGCCACGCATTTTTCAGAGATAATTAAGCAATAAATAAATGAATCTAAAAAGCCCTAAAATATGAAGCAATGTATGCGATTTTTTCCTAAATTGAAGCTTAATTATCTCTGAAAAATGCATGGTTACCCCCAATTTTCTTTCGAGATACCAAAAGCGTTTGGTAAGTTCTGCTTTCTCCGCATAGTTTTAAACCGCGCAAAAATATTCCCGTATTAGTAGGCACCAAACATAGGAAACCTGAGTATCTCGAGATGCCCACAACGTATGCACAGTAACAATAGTAGGCACCGTCCTTAAGTGCTTCTTAAGAGATTAACCATGAAAATTCTTCAAACATAGTTCAAAAATTAAAGGAACTGATTTTTTATTAACATCAGCAAACCTGACTCTGAGTAAAATCATCTGCCTTGGACTCTTGAAATGAGCAAAATCAGTATAATTGTTAATTATGCATGTTGTGCACATCATTGCATTCAGACAACTATTCCCTGAGCAATCCATTTCAGCTGCGAGGTACAGTGTAAAAAGTTGTGTGTTACAAGTCATTGCCTTTAATTGTTACTTGACATAGTTGCCACTAACAAGCTAATCCAGCATGTCAATGTTGTATAACATAATTTCCTAATTTTTTGTTGTAGCTGAACTTGGTCAGAGGGGCTACATAGGCAAAGTAAGCATGGATCAGAATAGTCCCAGTTATTACGTTGAGACAACGGAACAGGCAATCAAGGATGCTGAAAGGTATGTACTGTTTTCAGTCTGTACTTGTTTTAAACCTTTAACTTTTGCCCCATTCACGCCAAGGCTTAAACACGTTTAAAAGCTGTTTAGTTTTAAAAACACAGTTAAAAATATTATTGTTTCCTTCATAAAAGCTGCTTTCAGATTTTTGTCGACTACAGATTTAGCACAAATGAAAGCATAAGTTAAAGTTTACTTGAATCCTTTGTCAAAGCCAATGATTCAGCTTTCTTTTACCAATTTTCATTTTGTTAAACCTGGCTTAATTTAACATGTTTTGTTGGTGTGAATGGGGCTTTAATTTGTTTGTGACTAAACATCTATAAAAACCTCTCTCTTTTTCATTGCCTTCAGCATAGCTCATTTATGATCTTTTTTTCTTTTGTGATAGGTTTGTCAAGCATGTTTTGGAACTTAAGGTACGGGCTTACCGTATTTTCCTGATTAAACGCCGGACCCTGATTATTAACGCTGGCTTCGTATAAACGCTGGGTCAAAACTGCCGATTTTTAAATAAATGCCGGGTGTGTTTAATCGGGGCCCCGGCGTTTGTTCGGGTTCCCGGCGTGTAGTAGCATGTAATTAAAACTTAAATAATCAGTTTGCACACATTGGCTGACACAAACGAGGAGGACGTTGGCGACATTACCGTTTATAAGCTTAAAACTTTGTACTCATATCATTTACTTGCTCCTACATCATTCATATATTGTTTACGTGCTGTTTGTTAGTGATACAAATCTTGATTGCAACATGGTACACGTGCCGTATGTACGGTACCATAATACTGTAACTTCGGGTAATCCAGGGGAAAATTGTCCAGCACTGACAAACTGCCCCTAGGTTTCCGAGGATCGGTAATAATAAATCAATATGGAAAAATGGCTGAAAAACGCATTTCATTAACAAACGCCAGACCCTGATTGAACGTCGACCTCGAAAAAACGCCCGGTCAAAACTGCCGAATTTTAAATAAACGCCGGGGCGTTTAATCGAGAAAATACGGTACATTAGATTTCCCTTTGCATTTCATGTTGTAATAATTTAAAGTTTGAGATGCTTTTGACCTTTCCTTATAAAGCAATAAATGAGCAGATGAATCTGCATTGATATGTAATTTTTGGTAGTTCAGTGGCAGATTGCAGGTTTCTTCCACAGGTCACAGGTCACAGGTCACAACCTAGGTCACTGTGATAATTGTATATAAACAACATAAACAAGCTAAACAGGGTCTCCTAGCTATAAACTCCACACCAAAAAGCTAATTCAAATACCAGTACAAAGTTCTTACAGTGACCTGTACTTGTGACCTGTGAACAAAACATTACTTCATACTGGGCCTTCTAATGACAGGTGCTTAAACTTACTGTAGTCCTTTTCTCCTTATCTAATTGTTATGTTACTCTGGCATCTGCTTAGTGCTAATTATAGGCTAAACGTTACGGTCCTGTTCTTTCATTAATATAGTGATAATACTTGCCTTCATAGAACCCACTTCTCACTCCTGTTGTGACCCCAAGATTTGTGGTTTCCTGTAGCCCAGAACTGATGAAAAAGTTAGGACATATTGCAAAGAAGCATAGCGTTCCCATTCAGGTAGGGCACTACAGATCTATACTCTTTTACTTTAATTGTTGAAGTCAGGAGTCTTGATAGGTGTCAGTAGTATGTCTGGTGTTATCTCTCATCTGAGATTAGTCCTTTGAAAAGACTAACTTGTTGTTGGCAATGACAGATATTTCAATCCTGTACAATCCTTCCTAAGATCCTAAATAGCAATAATCCTAAAGGATGTTTAAAGATTATTCGAAGAGTCTGAGAGCTTTGCACTAAAAGAGTGATTTATTTTACTGAATATTGCTTTCTTGTGAAGAATGCAAAGTGCAATAATCTTAGGGTCTGAAGTGATGATTGGGCAGTCGGTGTTTGTGACAAGGATTTGTTGAAAAACCCATCATTATAATGCCTGATCTAATAAAATGTTCTAAAAGATACAAAACAAAACAAAAAATTGGCTAAAATTTCAGCAACCTTCTGTTGTCTTCGTCAGTGTAAAAAAGTTCTTGTTGGTAAAATATTGGGAGGAAAATATAACTTGTCATTGCATACCAACAAAAACCCACTGAAGATCAATATTAGCTGTCGGCTACCCTGCAAAATTTATACTGAAAGCATGCTAGACAAAGACTGGAAGCTGGGAGAGTGCATTAGATGGCCAAGAAAGTTCAAGAAGTTTTGTAGCTTGAGGCAACTTAGTATACTTCCACTGTAAAAAAAATATTTACATCTTTATTTATTTATATTTATTTTTTGCTCACCCCTTCAAGAAAAAATAGTTTTATTACATTTTTAATGAATGTAGTTAATTGACTCAAATTCTTGTCATTATATATTGTACTTTGTTTGTTTCTTCAAGACACACATAAATGAGACAAAGAAGGAAATAGAAATGGTGAAAAAGGACTATCCAGATCATAGCTATACTGCTGTCTACGATAAGCATAATTTGCTCAGAAGTAAGGTATGTCAATGCACAGGAAATATATAATTAATGAAACAACTTGGCGATGACTACACAATTACTACTGACAGTCTTTAATGTGGCTTAAGCTGGTCTCTCTGATAACACCACTAAATTAAATGTCGTGGTCTGGGATGGATTTTGATAATGTTTGAACTATATACTTGCTCAGGTACATTACTCTTCAATAGTAGCAGAAAGCTCTCTTCCAATAGTCAAGAGTTTGAAAAAAAAAGTTCTTGACTAAAACCTGTTTATAAAATTTATAAAATTTAAAACAAACAAACACCAGTCACAGCATAGCCACACTTGCCATGCATTGCTAGATCTATGTGAAAATCTAGACAATGAAAATTTAGACGATGAAAGATGTACAATGGGCCCTTTGCAGCTAACGGTCACATGGTACAAAAAACACCTTGCGGGAGAGCAAGCTATGCGCTAGGACATCCAAAACAAAGAAAATTCAAATTTGAGTGGATGAAGTCACTTTGTTTTGGATGTACCAGTGGGTAGCTTGTTCTCCAGCAAGGTGTTTTTTGTACCGTGCGACCATTAGCTGCCAAGGGCCAATTATTGTTCTTTGTTCCATCGGTTTTGAGCTCGCTTCTATTTCTGGCAGATGGATCTTGCCTAAAAGTTTAACAATAATTATCTGGCCTTTTCTGAATTTTCTAGACATACTTGGCTCATTGTTGTCATTCATCTGATGAAGAACTCAGTCTTATGTTAGAAAAAAGCTCAGCAGTTGCACATTGTCCGACATCAAACTTCAAGTGAGTTAACAGTCATTAATAATCTTTACCTCCACGTCATGTGTTGCTACTCTAGTTAACATAAATTTATGACTGAACATAAATACATATATTTACAGGCTGGTATGTACAATAATTATTTATTTCAATTCTGACTGGCCAAGTCATTTTTTTTTACATTGACAAATCACATAAAAATTATGTTTCACAAGTTGGACTTGCAGAAAGGTTTTGTGTCACAGTAAAACTTAATATTGTTTTTGTTTCACATTTTCGGCAATCTTTGAGCCCCCTTCACTATAAATAGGCAACGTGTTTGGTCCTAAGGGTGGTTCACAGCATACATAAATAATAGGAGAAAACACTTACTGATAACGAGCCCGGCTAATTTTCATAACTGTTCCAGAAGTGAAGATACATGTAGATCCTCTTTCAGTTTCTGTTAATGTCACCATCAAACTACTTGAAAAGAATCTTGAGTGAAAGGTCTATGCACTGCAATATTAGTTTCTGTTTATTTACATGTGCAGTACAAAATTCTATATAAAAAAAAAATACATACTGTCCTCACAAAATGACTTGTATATTTTGAAGCTCAGACAAATTCTCTGACTCTTATTCATTCTTCCTTGGACTTAGTATCAGGAGCGGCATTGCTGATGTAAGGCACATGCTAAACAGGAATATTAAAGTTGGTTTAGGAACAGGTAAACAGCCCTACATGCAATTTTATGATACAACACAATTGCAATTAAAAATATTGTTCATCATTTAAAAGTCATTTTAGCAGGGTTTTATTCAAAAGTGTGTCATTGTGGGATGACTGCAAATAACTTTGATGATGACTTCCACTCAGGTTGTTGAAACGTTAGTCAATTTCACCTGAAACAGTCCTTCTCAGGACTAGCCCAGATGATCGTAATTTATATAATTATAAAAATATATTGGAGCATGAAATTTGCAGATGTGTGTCAAATTTGGTGCAATAATTTCACCAAGGAAGGTACCTATTACAATAAAAATAAAATTTAAAAAATGACTTTATTTAAGTGACGAAGAATTTAGCACTGTAGCGCTAATTGGGGACACAATAAATCAGGGAAACAAATATACAAACTGAACAAAACATTTCCTAAGAGGCAGACCAATTGGCTAATTACAAAGCGTGGCCTTAGATTTCAAAACAGGGCTACCGTGAAACAAATCCAAGTAGTTAAAGCGGGACTTGATCCCGGGGCCCCCCAGATTACAAGTCCGGCACCCCGGCTAAGCACTAGGCCACGGCACTCCCCCTCTGAAAATGTATTATCTGCAAAGATATTGTTAATGCTTATGTTTGCTGAAATGTTTTGGGATCCTTTCCTAAATTAGATATTCATGTGAGTGTGTTCCTTGGGTATACTGTGGTCCTGTTAGGCAGCTTAAGGTCTCTCATAACTCCTTTGATGAGATAGTGTTTCGATGGAAGGTTAGGAAATTTCATTTCTCTCTTTTGTCGGGATAGCATGAAATAAGTAGCTACTTTTTAAGGAAGTTTAGCTCATCAATTAACTCATTCCGAATTTTGCTGAGACTCTTGTTCCCCAGCTTGTTTTTAAATTAGTATAGATTCTGCTTCGACTACATTCCAACTTAAACCCAAGGAGGTGATGCATATTCTAACGGTTTTTCATAATCTCTTTACAAGTGACGATGATGTGAGCCATATTGAAACATGTATTGCATTCAAAATGTTGTTTTATTTATATTTGTTTTAATTTGTTTGTTCTCTATAGATGTGTCTGGTGGTGAATCACCTTCAATGCTGGTAGCCATTCGTGACTGCATCAAAGCATCTAATGTTCTGAGTTTTGGAAAAACAGAAGAATATAAACCACTTAGTTTTAAAGAAGCTTTTTTCCTTGCTACTCTTGGCGGAAGTCAAGGTAAAATATCAGTAAAAACGGCTAATCTGTTATCAACCTGGTTACTTCCAAAAAGTAGTGGTACACTTCATTCAAACTAAAGCTAGAAGTACAGTATAACAAAATAATCTGCATGGAAAAGTAATGTTCATTAGCTTTCACTAGAGTGTATTTTATCCACCACACCCTTTAATTCACAGTAAACTGTACCCAGGTAAGCCACAACTAGAGCTTTCATTTGAATGGTGGTACGAAAGGATTTTATTCACAGATTGAAAAGTGAGCCAAACCTTTGAAGTTCCTTAGACCACTTAAGTTTGAAAATGGAAAATTTCTGAAGTTCAAAAGAAGACTGTGACCAAGTTTGCATTCAATTCAATCGCAAAGATTGCAATAAAATACTTCAATGTTGGGAGCATTCAAACAGCCCCTGAGTCCTTGCTAAACATTTCTAATTCTGAGATGCCGATGGTATCTAAAAACTATGCAAAGTCTTAATTTAATAACACCATTTTTTTTATATAAATATATATTTTTGGTTTAGTTTTAGGACTTGATGACAAGATAGGAAATTTTGAGGTAATGTTGGGCCTTCTTTTTATCATTGTTACTGTACTAGAACGGAGAGGGGAGCAATGTTTCGTCTGATTTACTTTCAATAAGTAAACTGGCGCAAACTGTTGTTGTAATGTCACTGGACATTCAAAATAGATTAAACAAAGCTCTAAAATTTATTTCCTCGACAGGAACACAAGCGTGAACAGAATTGACAAAGAGAGGCAGAAATGTGTCCGAGAGTAACTGTCAAAATGGGCTCACAACGAGGACTCTTTCTACCTGCTCCTCCCCCAGGACTGTACTATCCCCTCCCCCTGAGGATTATTACTACCTCCCCAAAGCTCCATCTGAATGTAACGCTATTCAATGAAGTGGTTAATCCTAGCGTTTGGTTTTCCACTATTAACCATCATACAACTTCCACTACAAATCAGTCATTTATTCTCTTGAAATTCGTGCAGGGAGGCGTGAACCACTGAAAGCGCGAAAGCGCGATGAACATTTTCCATTTCATTTCATTTTCCATTTCCTTTCGCACTGCAAACTTTTAAAATGAAAATAAAATTAAAAGAAAAAAATGGACGGGGTGGTACAGGTTTCCCTCTAGCGGCTCAGTGACACACATTTCTACAGCTGGGCGAAGAGAGCTACTCTGGGGCACTGACGAGAAAAGTTTTCTGTCCATGGAAGACGTGTCTTCCTTGAATTATTAATTTCGTATCGAGATTTTATATTCTGGTCAACTGATTTTTCAGGTCGGTAAAGACTTCGATGCACTTTTGATTGATGCAGAAGCCAAGGATTCACCTTTTGACTGTTTTAATGCAGACGACTCAAAGGTATGGTTAGTCACTTTTCAAATGGAGCTCCTTTGATATAATTTCACTTTATTTGGAAAAAATATGAACCGAACACATTTCTCGTGCGCACAGACACGCACGGCCGCACGCTGTGACGCGGAGCCACGCGCGATCTTAGTTTCACTTATTAGCGCCGCTTATTCCACTCGTTGATTGGCGTTTGGCTGACGACTGTTCCACGAAGGTATGGAAGGGAAACCTTTTGTAACTAGGACACCTTACACCTCAAGATTGCTTTTTACAGAGAAAATAATACAAAGGAATATATATTTTCGTACATTCTTTTGCATACTGGGTAGCCTTACAAAATATTCCATGATGGAGGTAAATGGTACTCAGCTTGTCACGTGCATTAGAACTCAAGAAGATCTTTTAAAGTTATATCTTTTTTTTATGCTTTTCATTTCACGCACATGTTTTGACGAGTTTTTATCACTCCTAGATGTAGCGTGAGGGAATAAAGTATTGTTATTGTTATTGTTAAAGTTCTGACGGGAGGCAAACCGCTTGTTAAAACATTTAGTTTTTAGGATGAGAGATGATTAAATTGTTCAATCATCGCTCTGTACTGTGCTTAGAATGGTTTTGCAAAAAACGAAAAAACAAAACATCAGAATGATGATAATTACAAATTACGATAAACCGTCTATTCTGTCTTGCCTTGTAGGATGTTGTACAAAAGTTTCTTATGCTTGGTGAGTAAATTGGTATTCTCCTTTACCATTTCAACTTAACGCATTATTGACAACAGCGTGGCGTCTTGTCACCGTAGGCTTTGTAGACAATCCCAAGAGGCGCTCATCTTTCAAAGTGATCGACTAAATGTTAATGGCCCTAGAGTCTCGATTTGTGGGCATTATTTCAAATTTATTTTGATCCCAAGAGGCGCCAATTTTGACAAGTACAGTAGTTTTGTTTTCCTTCATGTATTTTCCCAAGGTACCAGGATATTGCTAGCAATGGTTGTTCTAGATTTCAACACTCACAGTTAACCGCTAAAAAAAGTACGACAAGTTTATTTACCCCTCCTCTGCAGTCCAATCCCGTGTCCCTTTAGGATCCAAAATTTAGTCTTTATAAATCCAACTTGTTTTCAACCTGTTTTTCTTTCAGGTGATGATCGTAATATCCAGAAAGTTTTCGTGGCGGGTAAACTTGTTTCTGGACAAGACATGATTACTACAACTGAACCAGAATGTATAGAAATTGACTAACAATGCTCTCTTTCCTCAAATATTTATGCATTGTAAACCACTTTCACGAAATCCCCGCTGGTTTTCCGGGGATGGAAATCGAGGGTTGGGTTAGAGGGTGGGGTGGGTGCAGATTATTCAGTAAAGCAAGTACTCATACAGGATAACCAACGTTCATATGCTTATCACACGCTGGTACGGTCATAGAGCGGTCTTAGAGTGTCGTAAACCAAAGTAACAACAGACTCGAAAGAAAAACAAAGAACCAATGAGAACTCGAAGCAAATACATGTCACTGGCGCCAAGCGCGGGAAAATGTGTGCAAGTGCCGATTGATTTTGATTTTTCTTCTCATTGGTTGACAAAATGGTAGGATTTTTTTTCTAACCAATCACAGAGCGTAGTGAAGTAAAACCAAAGTAAACGCGAATTCCTTTCGACACTCGATTGAAACCGCTCTAAATAGCTAATGCAGTGAACCAATCACAACGTGGAACAAAAACGCGGGAAAGCCTGTGCCATTGCCGGTTGACTTGCTGCCGGTGGAAAGCGCGGGAAAAGATGCGTGTACGACGTTGAAATTATTGTGTAAGGAAGTTTGTTTTTCGTTTTACTATTAAATAACGCACGGCGTATCGTTGAGTTTGGCAGCATTTTACAATCGAATTGAAATTTTTGCATTTTGGGTTCCTGAAATATAGTGATTAACTATTGTCGAATTTACCTGTAAGCTTAAGCACGCTCAACTCTGTACATTGCAGATTAGGCTGGGGGAAAATTTTAACTGCATAGTTTTACAATTCAAGGGAGTTTTGTTTGTGATGTTCAGCCGGCTGAAAAACAAAAAAGGGCCCTTAATTAGTAAACCAAGGTATACTTTTATCGAAACTAGCGGTTTTTTAATTATTAAGAAAATATGTGATATTCTTGTTCGGTTTTGTTGGTCAAAAAGGTCGCTTCAAATTAGTATTTAATCAACGTCAAGAGACCAGCCTAAACGTGGAAATAATATTGGTTGTAATTACCGTACTTAACTAGTAGTAATCAACGATTATAGAATGCGTTCGACAGCCTTAAGTTGTCCGATTGTACGGCCTGCTGCGTCACTTTTTTTTAGGTAGCCCTTTCGTCCTTTTATATCTGTACGTATTGTGTAACTACCAAGGTGAAATATTTGCAATAAACGAAGCTGAATTTTAAATTTCAGCGGCTACGTTGTTGAACTTAAAAATAATAGAAAGTATTTTCGGTCCGTCTGTTGCGTGACACCGCCGGTCGAACTTTAAAATAATGCACATCATTTTCGGTAAGACGCTTTCAATCTTTGAGAAAAACGAAACTTACAGGCCAGCGTACTATTTTGGTCTTCTACTCAAAAGGTATTTTACCAAAATGCCGCGAAACTTACGCGACTATAAAGCCGTAAAAATGTCAAACTGAAGCGAGCTAATTTGCATACAGTTTTGAAAGACATCTCAGGGCCAAGGTTATCCAGAGAGCGGATAACTCTATCCAGTGGATAAAATGTTCTCCGCTGGATAGCGAATTATCTGCTGGTGAAAAGTCCATCTTTACTCGTATTGTAAAAGGTTTCTGAACATAGCAACGATTTTGATGACAATTGTCTTTTCGCCCGGGTCTTTTCGTAGTTCCACAGGCTAGTTTGCGGTTGAAATCTATTTCTGACACGACGAAATGTACAACGGGCGTGCAGCGCTGTCCGATGCGCTGTTCGATGAATTTATTTCCCACGGAAAATTATTTTACCGCGGCCACAAAACGTGTTAGTTCTTCAATGCAATCTTTCACAAAAAAGATTTCTGGAAGAAAGGGAAAAGATTCTGCAGAGATATTTCCATCCAGTCACGTCCAGTGAATATTGATGAACATTGCAGTTGAAACGAAGGAAGTGTACATCGATAAGCTTTCGCAATAATTTCGCAAGATTGCAAATGCCAGTAACTCTAACTTCAAGCGTAAACAACACAACTTATCTGATAACACTCCACACAACAAGGAAGCACAGTCCAGAATTCGACAAGCAAGCACACCAAACGCCAAGAAAAGGTCAAACTCCCAAGCAAGCACACCAACAAGCACGCAAGACGTGAAACTCGACCCGCTAGCAACATTAAAAGATGGCTCTAGCGCGAAAACGAGGGGGCGACTCTTATACGAAAACGAGACTAAAAAGATGGCTCTAGCGCGAAAACGAGGTTAGAGTCGTCATAAGCTCGCACCAGTTTCCCGGCCGACACATGCCCCTGCAAAACTCAAGCGGGGGGGCTATTTGGGTGTCCTTACAGCAATCTCGAAAAGTTCTGCATAGCCGTACACAGGCACACCAACTCAAAAGACACAGGACGCAAAAACGAAATTAGGCTTGCGTTCTCCTTCGTCGAACGCAATTATTTTGGTTGTACCGTAACTAAGGTATTTAGCGGTATTTATGGAATTATTTAGAAAATATATGATGTCAATGATATCACATGTTTCATTGTTCTGTGTTGTTGGTCGAAAAGGCTACTTCAAATTAGTATTTAATCAACGTCAAGAGACCAGCGCAAACGTGACTGCGACTTTCAAATAAAATTGGTTTAAAAAGTTAGAATGTTGCGTCTTGTCTCTCGGATGTGCTAACAGTCAGACCGAGAAGGGATCCATAGAAATCAGTTGGACTCCACAAGTGACGAAAGGGTTACTCCCTTGTAGAAACTACAGTGTATGTGTTTGCCGCCCCAAAGGCTGGAGTTTTGTAGCCGTTTTGGTCAGACAGCGGGTATAAATTTTAATTTTGGTCCCGGAAGTCTGAAAACGGATATGCATTTTATAAGTTTCTCATAACTCACCATTTCCTATATGGTTGGTGTTAGTTTTTTGTTCAAAACAGCCCAATGTGTTTCTTTATCTTGTAACGTTTTTGACTATTGGGGAGGTTAAGAGATATGACCACGTGACTATGTTTACCCTATATTTGCCGCTTGCTGTTTCCAGTTTCTCTGTCAAATCGAGTAGTTTTGCGTTAGCATCAAAGGCAAGAATCAGTTTGCACTTTTCTCATCTTTGTACTCTTTATTTCAAGAAAACATAAACGCGAATCTCACGTTTGCCGTAAACGCGATTCTTAATGAAAAAGCGACTTTCTGATAATGAACATTGTGCCCTAAATAGTTTTTTCCGGTCTTTTGAGAAACGCACGCCAGGACTGAAAACAGATATGATATTATTAGAGAGCAGGGCCTGTAAAGCATGTTTTAAAACGAGTGGTATTGTCTGACGCAAGCTTGTCCAGTGTGTGTGTGTGGTTTTTTTTTTTTTTTTTTTTTTTTTTTTTTTTTTTTTTTTCAGAAAATAATGGCAGATTTTTAAAAGTAAGAAGAATCGAATCTCAGTGAGAGACTGTGTACTTAAAATAGTTTACATGCCGATAAGTTATCGGGGCTTTGGAAAAGTGGACCCCTATGAAAACAGGTCTATAATACGGTCTTTAGAGCCGGGCGGAAAATCCCATCAAAAATTCCGAGGGAGTACCTCCTCGGGTATTATGATTCGTGATTTCCGTGTTCAAAGCCCCGCGCTGTCGCAGAGTGGTATTTTTTCGCACTTTTAACCCTATCTAGGGTAGGGGGGGGGGGTTGAATCTGACTAATTTTTCTAATATTTGAGCAATATTTCTGGAAAAATTGCCATGGCAACCAATTTTTGACAGGCAGTATTTTTCAGAAAATGGAAAATCCCTTTTTTAAATGAAAAAATACTTTTCTTTCTGTAAGGTTTACGTTTTTAGCTCAACAGTAGTAAAACTTATTGGTCAATTACTTTTTGGTCAATTTCGGCGCTTTCCTGAAATTTTGGGACGATCTAGAAATCTAAGACGGCCTCCAATTCTCAATCATGACGTAATTACACGTCATTCTACGTCAGGACCTCAAAGGGAAATCTTTATCTTTCCTTCGCGTTTCTCGCGGCTCGCAAGAAATCGCGCGCGCGTGACAGAATTTTAATAGACGAAGGAGACTGCTTGCAGTCTACGTCCGAGTCTCATCGTCATACATAGCTTATTATAGGAAATTAACGATGCATGTTATTAACGCGAATTTGAAAAATTGGCGTTAATTTTATGAACCTTAACTTACCTCAATGGTAATTAAAATCATACTATTTTACAGCATCGTTATTTTAAGACACTTTTATTTCCAACAAGTTACAAGCATCAAATTGGCGTTAATTAATGCATGTAAACATATACCACACGGAAATTCGTATTAATTAAATGCATGTGAACATAACTTTTCGAATATTCGCGTTAACTTTATAACGCGTAGATTTTGTTCGCGTTGTTAAAATGCTTCGTTATATTTCTATAATAACAAGGTAGCTTTTATACTTGCGAAGTTATGGACGGCCGTGCCGGAATCCGCCCTCAGAAAACAAGAAAAGGAAAGCCCGGTCTAGATAGGGTTGGCGACGAATTGCCTCTCCGAAAACCAAAGGGATTAGGTTTTCAGCGTGACAATAAGTTTGAGGTGACCTTACACTGAACTGGAAAAGCGCCAGTTTCACGCCGCTAAACTGAATTTAATACATACATACATACATACATACATACATACATACATACATACATACATACATACATACATACATACATACATACATACATACATACATACATACATACATACATACATACATACATACATACATACATACATACATAATTCTTGACAGAAGTTCAGGCTTCAGGTGTTTTCATCGTTTATTGCGACAATACTGTTTCGTATGGTTCGAAGTTATCGGACCACACTCATCAGGCAATTTTTAACGACTGACTTTTCAAATAACAGGCTGGTAGTAAAATATAGGTGGTTACTATAGAGATGCGTTATATTCAGTAGAGTATCTACAATCTTGGACAGAATAAAATGAAAAATTAAACCCCCCCTCCCCCCAAATTCAATGATGAATCCGCGCGCAAAGCAAAACGCGCCATTTTTCCATCATTGAAATGGGGGGGAGGGGTGGTCTTAATTTTTCATTTGATCTGTCCAAGATTGTCAGCCGGCTTTAAGCGTGACAAAACAAAGGGAGTGACTAATTAGTAGATTATTTGTCAACACATTTATCGGGCTATATCAACTGTGTCTGACGCAGTCACGCGCGTCACAACCTGAAGGCGGTATCTGTGTTAAGGTATTACAAGTGCGATATTTTGGTAACAGAGAGTAAATAAAATACGCAATTGTTTGCACAACTTTCCAAAAAGCACTGAAAAATCCTCAGACAACATGCCCTCGAGAAAAAGAATATCGGAAGAAACAAAGGCTTCAATCAGAGTCCTAAAGATGACTACAAATCTCACATTAAATGAGGTCGCCGAACGCTTTCAGGTAACGAAAATACAAGGAAGTACATGAGAGCAGGAGACATTTGAGCGGCAGAAAGAAAAAGCTTACTCCTGAACACGAAGCGTTGATTCTTAGAACCATTGAAGAGTTAAGAGAGCAAGAGGGTTCATTTTCTTCGCGGCGCCTGATGGAGCGGACAGGAATTCGTCATGTCACTGACCGAACGGTTCGGCGTTTGTTAAATAGAAACGGGTACTTCTTCCTGCAGGCTCGTAAAAAGGGACTAATGAGTCAAAGCGACAAAGAGAGAAGAGTAGAATTTGCTAGAAGGATGCAATCAAATTACCCTCAGAGTGTCTGGACGGACACTATCGCGTTTTACTTAGATGGGGTCTCGTTTATTTACAAGACCAACCCCATGGACCAAGCCCGAGCACCCAAAGGGAGAGCATGGCGAAAAAAATCCGAAGGTTTAAACCAAGGGTGTTTGGCTAAGGAAAGTAAAGTCGGAACAGGAGGTAAAGTTGCCAGGATGATGGTAGCAATAACTCACGGTGGAGGAGCAATAATTTGTGAGAGATACGAAAAAATGGATGCAAAATATTTTGCATCGTTTATTGACCAACACTTTAACACCATGTTTGAACGATCTGCCAAGGGATTGACTCACCTCTGGCTGCAAGACGGTGATCCTAGCCAAAACAGTAAAACAGCTCGTGAAGCTATGGCTCGTTGTCATTGCGAACTATTAAAAATACCGCCGCGAAGTCCCGATTTAAATCCTATTGAGAACATTTTTCACATTGCTTCCAAAAAGTTGGAAAAAGATGCCCTGAACGAAGGCATCATACATGAGTCGTATGAAGAATTCTGTGATAGGGTGCAGAGAACAATCAGTGGTATTTCTCAGGAGTTGATCGATAAAACTATCCAGTCTATGAGTGGTCGCATCACCGGCATAATACAAAACAACGGAGAACGACTAAAATATTAACTCCTTGGGTCACAGTACTCACTGACCGGCCATCGCCTACTGGAACTATGTTTCCAGAATGATACTTCAAACGTTTTATTGACGGTTTACGATGTATTTTGCACGGTTTATGGCTGGTTTTGAACGGTTTCAAACGGTTTTTGACGATTCCGGCTATCAGTAAAATATATTTGATTCAAGTCTTTCATTTGTCTCTCACTGCAACGAAACCGTGGTAAATCGTGGAAAATCGTTGCTAACAGTTTGTAAACCGTGCCAATAGAGACTTTCAAATAATAAAATCGTTGCAAGTTCTTAAGAATTGAAAAATATCAATAAAATGAAGTGTTTACAGTCTTGCTTCAAGGTCTTCAGTGTAAACAAAGACAATTTTAGAACTTTAAATTCACAAGAACTTGAATGTGTAGACGCAATAGCACATGGGTTCAGAGCGTGTATTGCGTACAGTGTGCTGAACGTAGATGATACCGCTGGTTCGAGCCCCTCATCTCTTCATCATAATCTTTTTTCTTAATCTTTCTAGACTTTTCTTCTTTTCTTTTTTCTAGTTTTCCACCAGTCTAGTCAACAGTTGCCAGCCAGTTGATTTACACGGGCTTTCGCCCGTAAGCACAAAAAAAAAAAAAAAAAAAGGGAAGAAAGAAAAAGAAAATGGTTTTCCATCTCATGTACGAGAGCCTCTCTTTTCTTTTATTCATCAACACGAATTCACTCCCCAGTACTTTCATAATACCACTGGAATGTAATGTTACAATGGAGCTTGAATTGAGTACAAGCGTGTTCTGACAGGCGCCTTTTCAGTTTTCCACTTCTTTATTTGTCTTGCAAAAATTTTTTAATACTAAGGCTGCAATAACTCAGCCTAATGCGACAATAGTCATGACACGCAACTATGCCTATTCCATCTCCATATTAATAGAATACACACGACACACACTTTATCAAGATTTCCTTTTATACAGTACTTATGTGATGTTTTCATTTCCACACAGGACCACTGTTTTCGTGTGGTTGAGTTTCTTTGCGCTAGGTTTAGTTTTAAAAGCGTGATTGCAGGTTTCATCTTATAGTATTTGACCTATGAAGCTACTGGTAACGTCAGTGTGAAGGTCGGACAATCTTGGACAGAATAAAATGAAAAATTAAACCCCCCCTCCCCCCAAATTCAATGATGAATCCGCGCGCAAAGCAAAACGCGCCATTTTTCCATCATTGAAATGGGGGGGAGGGGTGGTCTTAATTTTTCATTTGATCTGTCCAAGATTGTCAGCCGGCTTTAAGCGTGACAAAACAAAGGGAGTGACTAATTAGTAGATTATTTGTCAACACATTTATCGGGCTATATCAACTGTGTCTGACGCAGTCACGCGCGTCACAACCTGAAGGCGGTATCTGTGTTAAGGTATTACAAGTGCGATATTTTGGTAACAGAGAGTAAATAAAATACGCAATTGTTTGCACAACTTTCCAAAAAGCACTGAAAAATCCTCAGACAACATGCCCTCGAGAAAAAGAATATCGGAAGAAACAAAGGCTTCAATCAGAGTCCTAAAGATGACTACAAATCTCACATTAAATGAGGTCGCCGAACGCTTTCAGGTAACGAAAATACAAGGAAGTACATGAGAGCAGGAGACATTTGAGCGGCAGAAAGAAAAAGCTTACTCCTGAACACGAAGCGTTGATTCTTAGAACCATTGAAGAGTTAAGAGAGCAAGAGGGTTCATTTTCTTCGCGGCGCCTGATGGAGCGGACAGGAATTCGTCATGTCACTGACCGAACGGTTCGGCGTTTGTTAAATAGAAACGGGTACTTCTTCCTGCAGGCTCGTAAAAAGGGACTAATGAGTCAAAGCGACAAAGAGAGAAGAGTAGAATTTGCTAGAAGGATGCAATCAAATTACCCTCAGAGTGTCTGGACGGACACTATCGCGTTTTACTTAGATGGGGTCTCGTTTATTTACAAGACCAACCCCATGGACCAAGCCCGAGCACCCAAAGGGAGAGCATGGCGAAAAAAATCCGAAGGTTTAAACCAAGGGTGTTTGGCTAAGGAAAGTAAAGTCGGAACAGGAGGTAAAGTTGCCAGGATGATGGTAGCAATAACTCACGGTGGAGGAGCAATAATTTGTGAGAGATACGAAAAAATGGATGCAAAATATTTTGCATCGTTTATTGACCAACACTTTAACACCATGTTTGAACGATCTGCCAAGGGATTGACTCACCTCTGGCTGCAAGACGGTGATCCTAGCCAAAACAGTAAAACAGCTCGTGAAGCTATGGCTCGTTGTCATTGCGAACTATTAAAAATACCGCCGCGAAGTCCCGATTTAAATCCTATTGAGAACATTTTTCACATTGCTTCCAAAAAGTTGGAAAAAGATGCCCTGAACGAAGGCATCATACATGAGTCGTATGAAGAATTCTGTGATAGGGTGCAGAGAACAATCAGTGGTATTTCTCAGGAGTTGATCGATAAAACTATCCAGTCTATGAGTGGTCGCATCACCGACATAATACAAAACAACGGAGAACGACTAAAATATTAACTCCTTGGGTCACAGTACTCACTGACCGGCCATCGCCTACTGGAACTATGTTTCCAGAATGATACTTCAAACGTTTTATTGACGGTTTACGATGTATTTTGCACGGTTTATGGCTGGTTTTGAACGGTTTCAAACGGTTTTTGACGATTCCGGCTATCAGTAAAATATATTTGATTCAAGTCTTTCATTTGTCTCTCACTGCAACGAAACCGTGGTAAATCGTGGAAAATCGTTGCTAACAGTTTGTAAACCGTGCCAATAGAGACTTTCAAATAATAAAATCGTTGCAAGTTCTTAAGAATTGAAAAATATCAATAAAATGAAGTGTTTACAGTCTTGCTTCAAGGTCTTCAGTGTAAACAAAGACAATTTTAGAACTTTAAATTCACAAGAACTTGAATGTGTAGACGCAATAGCACATGGGTTCAGAGCGTGTATTGCGTACAGTGTGCTGAACGTAGATGATACCGCTGGTTCGAGCCCCTCATCTCTTCATCATAATCTTTTTTCTTAATCTTTCTAGACTTTTCTTCTTTTCTTTTTTCTAGTTTTCCACCAGTCTAGTCAACAGTTGCCAGCCAGTTGATTTACACGGGCTTTCGCCCGTAAGCACAAAAAAAAAAAAAAAAAAAAGGGAAGAAAGAAAAAGAAAATGGTTTTCCATCTCATGTACGAGAGCCTCTCTTTTCTTTTATTCATCAACACGAATTCACTCCCCAGTACTTTCATAATACCACTGGAATGTAATGTTACAATGGAGCTTGAATTGAGTACAAGCGTGTTCTGACAGGCGCCTTTTCAGTTTTCCACTTCTTTATTTGTCTTGCAAAAATTTTTTAATACTAAGGCTGCAATAACTCAGCCTAATGCGACAATAGTCATGACACGCAACTATGCCTATTCCATCTCCATATTAATAGAATACACACGACACACACTTTATCAAGATTTCCTTTTATACAGTACTTATGTGATGTTTTCATTTCCACACAGGACCACTGTTTTCGTGTGGTTGAGTTTCTTTGCGCTAGGTTTAGTTTTAAAAGCGTGATTGCAGGTTTCATCTTATAGTATTTGACCTATGAAGCTACTGGTAACGTCAGTGTGAAGGTCGGACTGTCAGCCGGCTTTAAGCGTGACAAAACAAAGGGAGTGACTAATTAGTAGATTATTTGTCAACACATTTATCGGGCTATATCAACTGTGTCTGACGCAGTCACGCGCGTCACAACCTGAAGGCGGTATCTGTGTTAAGGTATTACAAGTGCGATATTTTGGTAACAGAGAATAAATAAAATACGCAATTGTTTGCACAACTTTCCAAAAAGCACTGAAAAATCCTCAGACAACATGCCCTCGAGAAAAAGAATATCGGAAGAAACAAAGGCTTCAATCAGAGTCCTAAAGATGACTACAAATCTCACATTAAATGAGGTCGCCGAACGCTTTCAGGTAACGAAAATACAAGGAAGTACATGAGAGCAGGAGACATTTGAGCGGCAGAAAGAAAAAGCTTACTCCTGAACACGAAGCGTTGATTCTTAGAACCATTGAAGAGTTAAGAGAGCAAGAGGGTTCATTTTCTTCGCGGCGCCTGATGGAGCGGACAGGAATTCGTCATGTCACTGACCGAACGGTTCGGCGTTTGTTAAATAGAAACGGGTACTTCTTCCTGCAGGCTCGTAAAAAGGGACTAATGAGTCAAAGCGACAAAGAGAGAAGAGTAGAATTTGCTAGAAGGATGCAATCAAATTACCCTCAGAGTGTCTGGAGGGACACTATCGCGTTTTACTTAGATGGGGTCTCGTTTATTTACAAGACCAACCCCATGGACCAAGCCCGAGCACCCAAAGGGAGAGCATGGCGAAAAAAATCCGAAGGTTTAAACCAAGGGTGTTTGGCTAAGGAAAGTAAAGTCGGAACAGGAGGTAAAGTTGCCAGGATGATGGTAGCAATAACTCACGGTGGAGGAGCAATAATTTGTGAGAGATACGAAAAAATGGATGCAAAATATTTTGCATCGTTTATTGACCAACACTTTAACACCATGTTTGAACGATCTGCCAAGGGATTGACTCACCTCTGGCTGCAAGACGGTGATCCTAGCCAAAACAGTAAAACAGCTCGTGAAGCTATGGCTCGTTGTCATTGCGAACTATTAAAAATACCGCCGCGAAGTCCCGATTTAAATCCTATTGAGAACATTTTTCACATTGCTTCCAAAAAGTTGGAAAAAGATGCCCTGAACGAAGGCATCATACATGAGTCGTATGAAGAATTCTGTGATAGGGTGCAGAGAACAATCAGTGGTATTTCTCAGGAGTTGATCGATAAAACTATCCAGTCTATGAGTGGTCGCATCACCGACATAATACAAAACAACGGAGAACGACTAAAATATTAACTCCTTGGGTCACAGTACTCACTGACCGGCCATCGCCTACTGGAACTATGTTTCCAGAATGATACTTCAAACGTTTTATTGACGGTTTACGATGTATTTTGCACGGTTTATGGCTGGTTTTGAACGGTTTCAAACGGTTTTTGACGATTCCGGCTATCAGTAAAATATATTTGATTCAAGTCTTTCATTTGTCTCTCACTGCAACGAAACCGTGGTAAATCGTGGAAAATCGTTGCTAACAGTTTGTAAACCGTGCCAATAGAGACTTTCAAATAATAAAATCGTTGCAAGTTCTTAAGAATTGAAAAATATCAATAAAATGAAGTGTTTACAGTCTTGCTTCAAGGTCTTCAGTGTAAACAAAGACAATTTTAGAACTTTAAATTCACAAGAACTTGAATGTGTAGACGCAATAGCACATGGGTTCAGAGCGTGTATTGCGTACAGTGTGCTGAACGTAGATGATACCGCTGGTTCGAGCCCCTCATCTCTTCATCATAATCTTTTTTCTTAATCTTTCTAGACTTTTCTTCTTTTCTTTTTTCTAGTTTTCCACCAGTCTAGTCAACAGTTGCCAGCCAGTTGATTTACACGGGCTTTCGCCCGTAAGCACAAAAAAAAAAAAAAAAAAAAGGGAAGAAAGAAAAAGAAAATGGTTTTCCATCTCATGTACGAGAGCCTCTCTTTTCTTTTATTCATCAACACGAATTCACTCCCCAGTACTTTCATAATACCACTGGAATGTAATGTTACAATGGAGCTTGAATTGAGTACAAGCGTGTTCTGACAGGCGCCTTTTCAGTTTTCCACTTCTTTATTTGTCTTGCAAAAATTTTTTAATACTAAGGCTGCAATAACTCAGCCTAATGCGACAATAGTCATGACACGCAACTATGCCTATTCCATCTCCATATTAATAGAATACACACGACACACACTTTATCAAGATTTCCTTTTATACAGTACTTATGTGATGTTTTCATTTCCACACAGGACCACTGTTTTCGTGTGGTTGAGTTTCTTTGCGCTAGGTTTAGTTTTAAAAGCGTGATTGCAGGTTTCATCTTATAGTATTTGACCTATGAAGCTACTGGTAACGTCAGTGTGAAGGTCGGACTGTCAGCCGGCTTTAAGCGTGACAAAACAAAGGGAGTGACTAATTAGTAGATTATTTGTCAACACATTTATCGGGCTATATCAACTGTGTCTGACGCAGTCACGCGCGTCACAACCTGAAGGCGGTATCTGTGTTAAGGTATTACAAGTGCGATATTTTGGTAACAGAGAATAAATAAAATACGCAATTGTTTGCACAACTTTCCAAAAAGCACTGAAAAATCCTCAGACAACATGCCCTCGAGAAAAAGAATATCGGAAGAAACAAAGGCTTCAATCAGAGTCCTAAAGATGACTACAAATCTCACATTAAATGAGGTCGCCGAACGCTTTCAGGTAACGAAAATACAAGGAAGTACATGAGAGCAGGAGACATTTGAGCGGCAGAAAGAAAAAGCTTACTCCTGAACACGAAGCGTTGATTCTTAGAACCATTGAAGAGTTAAGAGAGCAAGAGGGTTCATTTTCTTCGCGGCGCCTGATGGAGCGGACAGGAATTCGTCATGTCACTGACCGAACGGTTCGGCGTTTGTTAAATAGAAACGGGTACTTCTTCCTGCAGGCTCGTAAAAAGGGACTAATGAGTCAAAGCGACAAAGAGAGAAGAGTAGAATTTGCTAGAAGGATGCAATCAAATTACCCTCAGAGTGTCTGGAGGGACACTATCGCGTTTTACTTAGATGGGGTCTCGTTTATTTACAAGACCAACCCCATGGACCAAGCCCGAGCACCCAAAGGGAGAGCATGGCGAAAAAAATCCGAAGGTTTAAACCAAGGGTGTTTGGCTAAGGAAAGTAAAGTCGGAACAGGAGGTAAAGTTGCCAGGATGATGGTAGCAATAACTCACGGTGGAGGAGCAATAATTTGTGAGAGATACGAAAAAATGGATGCAAAATATTTTGCATCGTTTATTGACCAACACTTTAACACCATGTTTGAACGATCTGCCAAGGGATTGACTCACCTCTGGCTGCAAGACGGTGATCCTAGCCAAAACAGTAAAACAGCTCGTGAAGCTATGGCTCGTTGTCATTGCGAACTATTAAAAATACCGCCGCGAAGTCCCGATTTAAATCCTATTGAGAACATTTTTCACATTGCTTCCAAAAAGTTGGAAAAAGATGCCCTGAACGAAGGCATCATACATGAGTCGTATGAAGAATTCTGTGATAGGGTGCAGAGAACAATCAGTGGTATTTCTCAGGAGTTGATCGATAAAACTATCCAGTCTATGAGTGGTCGCATCACCGACATAATACAAAACAACGGAGAACGACTAAAATATTAACTCCTTGGGTCACAGTACTCACTGACCGGCCATCGCCTACTGGAACTATGTTTCCAGAATGATACTTCAAACGTTTTATTGACGGTTTACGATGTATTTTGCACGGTTTATGGCTGGTTTTGAACGGTTTCAAACGGTTTTTGACGATTCCGGCTATCAGTAAAATATATTTGATTCAAGTCTTTCATTTGTCTCTCACTGCAACGAAACCGTGGTAAATCGTGGAAAATCGTTGCTAACAGTTTGTAAACCGTGCCAATAGAGACTTTCAAATAATAAAATCGTTGCAAGTTCTTAAGAATTGAAAAATATCAATAAAATGAAGTGTTTACAGTCTTGCTTCAAGGTCTTCAGTGTAAACAAAGACAATTTTAGAACTTTAAATTCACAAGAACTTGAATGTGTAGACGCAATAGCACATGGGTTCAGAGCGTGTATTGCGTACAGTGTGCTGAACGTAGATGATACCGCTGGTTCGAGCCCCTCATCTCTTCATCATAATCTTTTTTCTTAATCTTTCTAGACTTTTCTTCTTTTCTTTTTTCTAGTTTTCCACCAGTCTAGTCAACAGTTGCCAGCCAGTTGATTTACACGGGCTTTCGCCCGTAAGCACAAAAAAAAAAAAAAAAAAAGGGAAGAAAGAAAAAGAAAATGGTTTTCCATCTCATGTACGAGAGCCTCTCTTTTCTTTTATTCATCAACACGAATTCACTCCCCAGTACTTTCATAATACCACTGGAATGTAATGTTACAATGGAGCTTGAATTGAGTACAAGCGTGTTCTGACAGGCGCCTTTTCAGTTTTCCACTTCTTTATTTGTCTTGCAAAAATTTTTTAATACTAAGGCTGCAATAACTCAGCCTAATGCGACAATAGTCATGACACGCAACTATGCCTATTCCATCTCCATATTAATAGAATACACACGACACACACTTTATCAAGATTTCCTTTTATACAGTACTTATGTGATGTTTTCATTTCCACACAGGACCACTGTTTTCGTGTGGTTGAGTTTCTTTGCGCTAGGTTTAGTTTTAAAAGCGTGATTGCAGGTTTCATCTTATAGTATTTGACCTATGAAGCTAGTGGTAACGTCAGTGTGAAGGTCGGACTGTCAGCCGGCTTTAAGCGTGACAAAACAAAGGGAGTGACTAATTAGTAGATTATTTGTCAACACATTTATCGGGCTATATCAACTGTGTCTGACGCAGTCACGCGCGTCACAACCTGAAGGCGGTATCTGTGTTAAGGTATTACAAGTGCGATATTTTGGTAACAGAGAATAAATAAAATACGCAATTGTTTGCACAACTTTCCAAAAAGCACTGAAAAATCCTCAGACAACATGCCCTCGAGAAAAAGAATATCGGAAGAAACAAAGGCTTCAATCAGAGTCCTAAAGATGACTACAAATCTCACATTAAATGAGGTCGCCGAACGCTTTCAGGTAACGAAAATACAAGGAAGTACATGAGAGCAGGAGACATTTGAGCGGTAGAAAGAAAAAGCTTACTCCTGAACACGAAGCGTTGATTCTTAGAACCATTGAAGAGTTAAGAGAGCAAGAGGGTTCATTTTCTTCGCGGCGCCTGATGGAGCGGACAGGAATTCGTCATGTCACTGACCGAACGGTTCGGCGTTTGTTAAATAGAAACGGGTACTTCTTCCTGCAGGCTCGTAAAAAGGGACTAATGAGTCAAAGCGACAAAGAGAGAAGAGTAGAATTTGCTAGAAGGATGCAATCAAATTACCCTCAGAGTGTCTGGAGGGACACTATCGCGTTTTACTTAGATGGGGTCTCGTTTATTTACAAGACCAACCCCATGGACCAAGCCCGAGCACCCAAAGGGAGAGCATGGCGAAAAAAATCCGAAGGTTTAAACCAAGGGTGTTTGGCTAAGGAAAGTAAAGTCGGAACAGGAGGTAAAGTTGCCAGGATGATGGTAGCAATAACTCACGGTGGAGGAGCAATAATTTGTGAGAGATACGAAAAAATGGATGCAAAATATTTTGCATCGTTTATTGACCAACACTTTAACACCATGTTTGAACGATCTGCCAAGGGATTGACTCACCTCTGGCTGCAAGACGGTGATCCTAGCCAAAACAGTAAAACAGCTCGTGAAGCTATGGCTCGTTGTCATTGCGAACTATTAAAAATACCGCCGCGAAGTCCCGATTTAAATCCTATTGAGAACATTTTTCACATTGCTTCCAAAAAGTTGGAAAAAGATGCCCTGAACGAAGGCATCATACATGAGTCGTATGAAGAATTCTGTGATAGGGTGCAGAGAACAATCAGTGGTATTTCTCAGGAGTTGATCGATAAAACTATCCAGTCTATGAGTGGTCGCATCACCGGCATAATACAAAACAACGGAGAACGACTAAAATATTAACTCCTTGGGTCACAGTACTCACTGACCGGCCATCGCCTACTGGAACTATGTTTCCAGAATGATACTTCAAACGTTTTATTGACGGTTTACGATGTATTTTGCACGGTTTATGGCTGGTTTTGAACGGTTTCAAACGGTTTTTGACGATTCCGGCTATCAGTAAAATATATTTGATTCAAGTCTTTCATTTGTCTCTCACTGCAACGAAACCGTGGTAAATCGTGGAAAATCGTTGCTAACAGTTTGTAAACCGTGCCAATAGAGACTTTCAAATAATAAAATCGTTGCAAGTTCTTAAGAATTGAAAAATATCAATAAAATGAAGTGTTTACAGTCTTGCTTCAAGGTCTTCAGTGTAAACAAAGACAATTTTAGAACTTTAAATTCACAAGAACTTGAATGTGTAGACGCAATAGCACATGGGTTCAGAGCGTGTATTGCGTACAGTGTGCTGAACGTAGATGATACCGCTGGTTCGAGCCCCTCATCTCTTCATCATAATCTTTTTTCTTAATCTTTCTAGACTTTTCTTCTTTTCTTTTTTCTAGTTTTCCACCAGTCTAGTCAACAGTTGCCAGCCAGTTGATTTACACGGGCTTTCGCCCGTAAGCACAAAAAAAAAAAAAAAAAAAAGGGAAGAAAGAAAAAGAAAATGGTTTTCCATCTCATGTACGAGAGCCTCTCTTTTCTTTTATTCATCAACACGAATTCACTCCCCAGTACTTTCATAATACCACTGGAATGTAATGTTACAATGGAGCTTGAATTGAGTACAAGCGTGTTCTGACAGGCGCCTTTTCAGTTTTCCACTTCTTTATTTGTCTTGCAAAAATTTTTTAATACTAAGGCTGCAATAACTCAGCCTAATGCGACAATAGTCATGACACGCAACTATGCCTATTCCATCTCCATATTAATAGAATACACACGACACACACTTTATCAAGATTTCCTTTTATACAGTACTTATGTGATGTTTTCATTTCCACACAGGACCACTGTTTTCGTGTGGTTGAGTTTCTTTGCGCTAGGTTTAGTTTTAAAAGCGTGATTGCAGGTTTCATCTTATAGTATTTGACCTATGAAGCTACTGGTAACGTCAGTGTGAAGGTCGGACTGTCAGCCGGCTTTAAGCGTGACAAAACAAAGGGAGTGACTAATTAGTAGATTATTTGTCAACACATTTATCGGGCTATATCAACTGTGTCTGACGCAGTCACGCGCGTCACAACCTGAAGGCGGTATCTGTGTTAAGGTATTACAAGTGCGATATTTTGGTAACAGAGAATAAATAAAATACGCAATTGTTTGCACAACTTTCCAAAAAGCACTGAAAAATCCTCAGACAACATGCCCTCGAGAAAAAGAATATCGGAAGAAACAAAGGCTTCAATCAGAGTCCTAAAGATGACTACAAATCTCACATTAAATGAGGTCGCCGAACGCTTTCAGGTAACGAAAATACAAGGAAGTACATGAGAGCAGGAGACATTTGAGCGGCAGAAAGAAAAAGCTTACTCCTGAACACGAAGCGTTGATTCTTAGAACCATTGAAGAGTTAAGAGAGCAAGAGGGTTCATTTTCTTCGCGGCGCCTGATGGAGCGGACAGGAATTCGTCATGTCACTGACCGAACGGTTCGGCGTTTGTTAAATAGAAACGGGTACTTCTTCCTGCAGGCTCGTAAAAAGGGACTAATGAGTCAAAGCGACAAAGAGAGAAGAGTAGAATTTGCTAGAAGGATGCAATCAAATTACCCTCAGAGTGTCTGGAGGGACACTATCGCGTTTTACTTAGATGGGGTCTCGTTTATTTACAAGACCAACCCCATGGACCAAGCCCGAGCACCCAAAGGGAGAGCATGGCGAAAAAAATCCGAAGGTTTAAACCAAGGGTGTTTGGCTAAGGAAAGTAAAGTCGGAACAGGAGGTAAAGTTGCCAGGATGATGGTAGCAATAACTCACGGTGGAGGAGCAATAATTTGTGAGAGATACGAAAAAATGGATGCAAAATATTTTGCATCGTTTATTGACCAACACTTTAACACCATGTTTGAACGATCTGCCAAGGGATTGACTCACCTCTGGCTGCAAGACGGTGATCCTAGCCAAAACAGTAAAACAGCTCGTGAAGCTATGGCTCGTTGTCATTGCGAACTATTAAAAATACCGCCGCGAAGTCCCGATTTAAATCCTATTGAGAACATTTTTCACATTGCTTCCAAAAAGTTGGAAAAAGATGCCCTGAACGAAGGCATCATACATGAGTCGTATGAAGAATTCTGTGATAGGGTGCAGAGAACAATCAGTGGTATTTCTCAGGAGTTGATCGATAAAACTATCCAGTCTATGAGTGGTCGCATCACCGACATAATACAAAACAACGGAGAACGACTAAAATATTAACTCCTTGGGTCACAGTACTCACTGACCGGCCATCGCCTACTGGAACTATGTTTCCAGAATGATACTTCAAACGTTTTATTGACGGTTTACGATGTATTTTGCACGGTTTATGGCTGGTTTTGAACGGTTTCAAACGGTTTTTGACGATTCCGGCTATCAGTAAAATATATTTGATTCAAGTCTTTCATTTGTCTCTCACTGCAACGAAACCGTGGTAAATCGTGGAAAATCGTTGCTAACAGTTTGTAAACCGTGCCAATAGAGACTTTCAAATAATAAAATCGTTGCAAGTTCTTAAGAATTGAAAAATATCAATAAAATGAAGTGTTTACAGTCTTGCTTCAAGGTCTTCAGTGTAAACAAAGACAATTTTAGAACTTTAAATTCACAAGAACTTGAATGTGTAGACGCAATAGCACATGGGTTCAGAGCGTGTATTGCGTACAGTGTGCTGAACGTAGATGATACCGCTGGTTCGAGCCCCTCATCTCTTCATCATAATCTTTTTTCTTAATCTTTCTAGACTTTTCTTCTTTTCTTTTTTCTAGTTTTCCACCAGTCTAGTCAACAGTTGCCAGCCAGTTGATTTACACGGGCTTTCGCCCGTAAGCACAAAAAAAAAAAAAAAAAAAAGGGAAGAAAGAAAAAGAAAATGGTTTTCCATCTCATGTACGAGAGCCTCTCTTTTCTTTTATTCATCAACACGAATTCACTCCCCAGTACTTTCATAATACCACTGGAATGTAATGTTACAATGGAGCTTGAATTGAGTACAAGCGTGTTCTGACAGGCGCCTTTTCAGTTTTCCACTTCTTTATTTGTCTTGCAAAAATTTTTTAATACTAAGGCTGCAATAACTCAGCCTAATGCGACAATAGTCATGACACGCAACTATGCCTATTCCATCTCCATATTAATAGAATACACACGACACACACTTTATCAAGATTTCCTTTTATACAGTACTTATGTGATGTTTTCATTTCCACACAGGACCACTGTTTTCGTGTGGTTGAGTTTCTTTGCGCTAGGTTTAGTTTTAAAAGCGTGATTGCAGGTTTCATCTTATAGTATTTGACCTATGAAGCTACTGGTAACGTCAGTGTGAAGGTCGGACAATCTTGGACAGAATAAAATGAAAAATTAAACCCCCCCTCCCCCCAAATTCAATGATGAATCCGCGCGCAAAGCAAAACGCGCCATTTTTCCATCATTGAAATGGGGGGGAGGGGTGGTCTTAATTTTTCATTTGATCTGTCCAAGATTGTAGGTAACAGATGCATCGTGCCTTAGTTGCGTTACTCTAAAGTTCTGCAGTACATATCTCTTTCTGTGGCGGCACGAACTCGCTAGCTCGTTTCGGCTGTTCAGGCTACATAGCTCTTTTTTACAGATGATTATGAATTTTTCAAAAAGACAAAGATTACATTTTTTGTTAGCGTTGCTGTACGGTTTACATTTCTTTAAAATCTTCCATTTAATCTGGAAAGGTTTATCGCTGTCTTGCAAAGTCCAAACATGTTTTGACAGTTCTGTCTCGTTTCTTCTGTTCGGGCGTCGAAAGGATGTCTGGTGGTTTCTGTAACGTTCCTTAAAATTTGTTGCCAGTCCGACATAAGTTTCAGTTGTTGTCTCAGTGGTTACCGTGGCTTGGTAGATGACGTTTGTTTGGAGGCATTTTCCTTCGAGTGGACAGTCCGGTTTTCTTCTGCAATTGCAGGTGTCAGGTTGTGGCGTTGGTGAGTTTACATTTGAAAGAACGTGCTTGTTGTGCGATGAGATGATAGATTTCATGTTTGGCATGCATGAGTAGCTCAATTTAATGGTGTGTCTGTTGAAAATCTTGTGGAGTGGGTGGTGTTTTGGAAAGCATCTGTCGACGATGTGCAGGAATTTTCTTCCAAGGTTAGTTTTGATGTTTGAATTGAAAGGTGGATTGTACCATGTGATGTTTCTTGTTCTTTTTCTTTTGTTTTTCCGGGCCTGTTCTTGCGGTGGGTTGTATGTTAGCTTATAGTTATATCCACTTTCTGTGAGAGCTTTCTGGTAAGGGGCAATGGATTCGTCAAATATTTCTTTGCTGGATGAGATGGCAGTTAACCTTTTGTTAATATTGAGGGGTATGTTTTTCAGCACTGCTGGGGGGTGATTGCTCTGTTGATGGACGTACGACAGCTTGTTATTAGGTTTCATGTATGGCTTGTAGCTGCCGTCTGTAATGTTGAAGGTCACATCAAGAAAGTTGACGATCTTCTTATTTATTTGAAAAGTCAGTCGTTAAAAATTGCCTGATGAGTGTGGTCCGATAACTTCGAACCATACGAAACAGTATTGTCGCAATAAACGATGAAAACACCTGAAGCCTGAACTTCTGTCAAGAATTATACATTGCTCTTCAATCAAACGAATTGAGCGCTCTACGAAACACATTCTACCCAGAATACAAGTATCTACATACATACATACATACATACATACATACATACATACATACATACATACATACATACATACATACATACATACATACATACATACATACATACATACATACATACATACATACATACATACATACATAGAATATTTCAGGTATAATAATAGTTAATATTAGGTTAATAGTAGACAAAATTCTGTAGTTTATATCGTGTGTAGTTTATATCGATGTGCAGTTAAACTTAAAATCTTTAAAAAAGTTCTCAGCGCTGACCCGCTTTCTTAGATAGTTAAAGTTCGGGGACGCGCTGCCTCCTTGTCGTTGTAATTAACAAAATTCCATAAGGATGAGCCCCTATACGAGAGAGAATCTTTCATATATCTTGACTCGCACCTTGGTACGAGGAGACAGTTCTGCTCTCGAGTGAGTGAAATCCAAATTTCTGAGGCGGATTATGTCTTTCCCAAGAGATATTCACAGAACCGCATCATTGGCGCTCCCTGGAAGATGCTAGTTAGCTGGCCTTTATCCGCACTTTAAAACACGTATTTACCCCTCCGAAAATAAAACGGATTAGTTCTTCATGATCAGTGCCAGTGCAAAAGTTTGAAGTGACCTCTCCATAGAGAAAACGTACACTTTTCTTTACGAATGTGTCCGAATTTCTGCGCTGGGTAATCGGTCTTCCGAACATGTCCTCTGCTGAGTTGAGTCAGCTGAGTTTGAAAATCCACTTGCATATTTTTATTCCTTTTTACGTTACATTCGGCCACCTTTCTTCGGCTAAATGCGTATAAAACTTCTTAATTTTGTCTGGTACGATGAAACATTTTACACAGATATACTCTGAAGTCGGGTATTCTCAACGCATATACTAAGAAGTTCACAAATGAGTTGCTTAAACGCAAGAACACTAAAATATATAGAACCGTTAGTGGTATTGTTAGTGTATCACAGTAGGTAGAATCGTTGCAAGCTATCACATAGATATTAACGATTAGAAAGGGCAGCCAGGTCACAACGAAAGCTCCTATTATTATCAGTATAGTTTTGGCCAGTTTCCTCTCCCGAGCTTCTTGTAGCGCAGATCGATGTTGCAGCGAGCCTTGTTGCTTTTTCCAAATAACAAAATAGGCGGTGCATATTGTTATGAGTGGCAAAACCAGAGAAAATGAAATAAGGACGTCAGTAACGTTGCGATCATTAGCAAGCCTCGCCGCAATCGCCCCAGAAATAGCTAAAATCCATGGCAGGCAGGGTGTAAACATGTAAATGCGTGGATTGAGTGTTCGGTGGCGAAAAGGCCAACAGACGGCGCACATTCTCTCCAGCGAAATCACAGCAAGTGTAAAGATTGATGTCAGACCAGTTATGACGTCCACATAAAAGGTAGCCAGTGTAACGTGCGCGGCCGATGATCCTAACAAGTTGTCTGCAATCAATAAGGGAACTGCCACTAACCCGATCGTAAGGTCGACCACTGCCAAACCAAGCAGAAGAACGCTGGATTTCTTATTGCGGAGTTTCTTTCCCGAAAATATTGCAATAATCAAAACATTTGTGCTGGTAATCAGGACTGCTAGGAGTCCGTACAACACACTGAATACTAAAGTCGTTGCCATCAGCGATGTAGTCCACTGACAACCGCCAGGTGAATTGTGATGAGTGAAGGTAAAAAAGAGTCTCACTATTGACTGCAACTGCGAATTTGTTTTACAATGCCGTATAAAGAAGTAGGCGAGACACACTGATTTTGCCAAAGGCGCCCTCCCCCGCCCCTCCCCCCTAGTAGTAAATGTACTACACTCTGGGGCAATTGCCTTAAGAAAGTACTACACCACTACTTTTCATCTGTTGGATTCAAAATATGAAAAATTAAATGGAAATATTAAATGGAAAATATTTTATCACTCCATAATTTTTATAAACTATATGTTTTTCAAAATTGAAGTGCGTTTGAATATTCACATAATCAAATAGAACAGGAAAGAATTGGCATAGCATGACACTCTCAGAAAAACCGGATGATGTTTTGTGGTAGGGACTTTCCCTATATGGAGTGAGTCATCAATTTGCTATTGTTATCAGGTCATATGATTGTCAGCGATTCGATTGTCATGTGAAAGGAAGTTGTTACGTGGGATGCCCTGGGGGCAGACCGTGTCTAAAATTAGGCTCGGTATCATTTTTACGCGGGATGCCGTGAGGGCAGCCCGTGTTTAAAATTAGAAATGATAAAAGAAGCAGAGACCGATACAACGTAGAATTACGGTTTAAAGGTTGCTATATTTCGGCTGGCCAAACCAGCCTTCTTCAGGTATAATGAAAATTTACATTGGGACATACGCTTATATAGCTGACAAATATTTGCGCAATAGCGGAACTACGTTAAACTAAATTGATTGACAGTATAAAATATGAAGCAAATGAAATAATGATAACAAAGAATAAAAAATAATAAAAGGAAAAAAGCTAGTACATTTCTTCGCGAATATTAAGGCCATGTGGAGAAAGTGTTCTGCCTTGTGAGATTAAAAAGGCTTCCCTGGCCTTACGTATTGAGTCTCGGTTAGAGTAGACTTTTTCTATGGGGATTAATTGCATGTCGTTAGCGGTGTGGTTAGGAGGATTATCGTCCACGGTTGTTGCTTGGACTTGTCTCATTTAAAATTAGGCTCGGTATCCTTTTTACGCGGGATGCCCTGAGGGCAGAGCGTGTCTAAAATTAGGCTCGGTATCCTTTTTACGCGGGATGCCCTGAGGGCATGATAGCTTCAAATCTGTACGTTAATAACACGGCAGACAGGGCAGACCGTGTCAAGCTTTCGGTCGAGTATGTTTTTTTTTCGTCGTAGCTTCAAATCTGCACATTACATGATCAATTAAACTCTTGCTCTCTCCTAGAAGGGATCTATTTTTCTGATTGTCTTCAACAAAAACGGCCCAATCAAAATGCATTATCGGCGCGTATACCACGAGGGAGGGGACCCACTCATCCCTACCTGTGTGATGTCAAAGCAAATCATCATTCAACCGGTAAAAGTTTATTTTTTCAATGGAGGCCACATGTATGAATTTAAGACTCTCATCTGCCGTTTCAGAAAGAAAACAAACTTTTTTCAAGAACTCGACAGTTTAAACGGTGGAAATTGGAAAGGTTAACAGCGATGAAATTACGCTTTTTCAAACAGATCGAATAATTCAATGCGAAGGAAACCAGAGCAGAGGTCACAGTACAGTGATTTATAATACTGGTGCGTGACGCCGCAAACTTTGTCGAACTTACGTATATTAAGCGCTACTGGTAATCAACTAATCAACCTAGCAAAACAGTCAAAGGTTTGATTGTCACTTTTTACTAAAACTTTTCATCGAATGTTTTTGTTTGTAACTGGGTTGTTAGATTGCTAAGTGGGAACCTTTTGAGAAGAATACCTTGTGCTTTATACGGACGCTTTAATCCTTATGTTTTCACCTTTAATTTGGAGCCCGAAACCGTTTCTACATTGATTATTTTTAAATAGTAAACGTGAGTCAGATCCCATTATCTGTATCTGTCAGTGTTGCCCAGCAGGGTTATGACGTTATCAGAAAGTAATTTCCGATATGATTTCCAGTAACACAGCGATAAAATATCACGCAGTCTTTCTGAATAAAACTATTCAATCATTTCAATTGCGACGGGAGGATAGTTTTAAAAATCTGCGAAGCATATAATGGGAATAAATGAGGCCATTGTCACAAAATTCATATTATTCATGTTTTTGTTGTTTTCATTTCATGTTTGCATTTTCATGTTTCGTGTTTGCATGTAGAAATTTAGTCGTTTCTTTTCAGTTCATTATCTAAATTCGTTAGGTTTATTGTTAATTATTTGTAGTCTTAATTCGTCGTATTTTTATCAGTCAAAAAATGTCACTAGTATATTAGTAGTTATTGTCTTAGAAAATGGTGTGTAGTATTGTAAATTTCAATGTAATCTAACTAACTATTATTATTCCCGTTACCGTATATTTTGTATCTTATTGTGTAATCAGCATTTATTGTACATCTTGTAGTTAGCGTTTTCTGGAATCTTCTTTGTAATGTCGTAATTGTGTACAGTATTTAAATAGAGGTCAAGGTTGTTGTTGTGTAGTTGGTTGTTATTCTTGGAAGGAGAAAAAGGACAGAGAAGTAAGAAGAAGTAAGGAGAAGCAAAAAAGTTTGTATTGCAAGGTCGAAGGCGAAATTGTTCAAGTCACTGTCAAGAGCCATTGGCAGGAGCCGGCCGTGTTTTCCTTGACATAAACCCTTTTGTCAGCGGCGGCGAGTGAACAAGATTTCAAGGCGTGTGCATAGAAATTAAAACTGAGTGCGGCGGAGTCAAACAAGACGGGAACAAAGAAGAGAAAAGGCGCCAGAAGAGAAGAAGCAGAGGTTTGTGTGAACGGTTGTTGGTGCGGTTTGTTTATGCGAGTGGTTGAAGTAGCAATTTGTTTGTGCCTGTAGAAGACTTCAAGAACAAGGAAGGACTGAACTGAACTGAAATAAGTAATTTAGTTTAAGATAATTAATTAGGTTAAGAGAGTTTTTTTACGTTACCGTTTATTGTGTTTACTAAGCGTTTATGTATACTAAATTAATTAAATTTGTTGTATTACTTAGTCTTGTATTACTTAGTGGGTTTGCGGGAAGGGTTTTGTACAGTTCCCTTTTAAATCGTGCCTCACAAGGGAGAGATCCACGTCACAGCCATATTAAGCATCCCGTAAAAATGCCATTAGGGGCATCCTGCTTTTTTTTTTCTTCGTGGTAGCTTCAAAATTAATCTGCACATTAATTTATTCATTAAACTGTGTTCTCTCCTAGAAGGGATCTCTTGTTCTGATTGTCTTCAACAAAAACGACCCAATCAAATGCTATTATCGACGCGTATATCATGAGGGAGGGGACCCCCTCATCCCTACCCGTGTGACGTCAAATCATCATTTGATTAATTCATTAAACCTGGATTAAATTCTGCTGTCTCCTGGAGGGGATGTTTTTGTCACCATTGTGGCGGCCATATTGTTTACATGTTTTAGAGTCAACTATGTTGTTTTCAAAACTAAAATTAACCCTTTTGAAGCAGTAATCGAAAAATAACTTCTTAGAAACACTCGACAGTTAAAACGGTGGAAATTGGAGAGTTCCTGGCGAAGGAATCATGCTTTGTTTAACAGTTCGAAACAGTTGTAGAACCACAATGCGAGGAGAAAAGGTCATTGCATGCATTGATACGCTAAAACACACATCACATCACTTTGGCGAATTGCTGCTTAAACGTTACTGGAAATCCACTGAAAAAAAAGATTAAAAGTTGAATGTCAATTTAAACTAAAAGTTTTCATTTAGGAAAGCTTTTTGCCTGTTTTTCTTTCTGTTTATTTATTTTTTTTTTTTGTGAAACGAGAACAATTTGTAATCTTACACTTTTATTGAAATTACATAACCAGAATACAAAACGGAAACAACGTTAACATTGCGCTATCTTTGTGACTCAAACTATCCCATTAGCTAGGATAGTTTTAAAAATCTGCGAAGCATGCAATGGGAATACAGTCGGCTCCCGATAACTCGAACCCTCGCTAACTCGGACCTCGCGCTAACTCGAACCAATTTTCCTTTCCTTTCAGGTCATTTTCTATATAATTTTACCCTCGATAACTCGAACTCCCGATAACTCGAACCTTTTTCAATTTCCCTTGGAGGTTCGAGTTATCGGGAGTCGACTGTAAATGAGGCCACATTACGCATCCCGCGAAAATGCCATTAGGGGCATCTTATTGTCTAAAAGGTGGCATTTTTTACTTTATAATTTAGTTTAATATTTTTAAAAATGGTTGAGAGTGAAAGTGGTTTATCTGATTTGATGGATGATTTGGATTTAGAAGAGAGTTATGACACTGGCTATGAGAAAGATATAGAAGTTGATAACATTGACGGTTTTTGTCATCGAAATGTGGCTTTTATATATGATAAGGTCCGATCATTACGTGGGATAGCCGCAGGGCAGACCGTGTCAAGTTTTCGGTCGGGCATCTTTTTTTTTTCCTTCCTCGTAGTTTCAAATCTGCACATTGATTGCGGGCCCAAGAGAGGCCTGCAACCCTAATCTTGACAGTGACCAGCGGATTGCGTATTACGCGTGCGCGCCACGTTTATAACAGAGACGCTGAAACAGCTCGCTCATTCTCGTCCCCAGAGCCCCAACGTTTTTTTTTTAATTAATGAACCGCTGACCAAAAGATCGAAGGCTCTGGGAACGAGGATGCAGCTCGCTGAAACTGGAAATTGAAATTTTGTTCTTCAACTAAGAACGATCACAATGCGAAAAATGTGTCAATTAGAACAGTTTGTCACATGGGATCCCAATCTCGTTTCTAGGGTCTGGGAAAGGGGTTGATAGGATCCAAGCTCCTGTCACATGGATCGAAGGAAGTTTAAAAGGGGAAGAGAACGTGCATCAACTAAATCGAGGGTTGAACTTTTGAACAGTGTCTTAGCAAATAACACCGCTATCGATCGAGTTCCATTTGTTACCACTTTCCATCCAAGCAACCTGGCTGCACTTAACATCATGTCAAGAAACTTCCAGATCCTTCATGAGGACAGCGCGACCGCCAATATCTTCAATAAACCACCACTGAAGGCTTTCAGGCGTGCAAAGAATCTAAAGGATTTGCTAGTCAGAAGCAGCCTACCTCAAAACTCTTCGAACCAACCGCCAGGAACCTTCCCTTGTAACAGGACCGTTTGCCGTACATGTCGCCACGTCAATCTGTCTCCCACAATAACAACACCCAAAGGGCAGATTAATGTCACAGGGAATTATTCCTGCGTCACGGACAACGTGGTTTACTGTTTGACATGTACCAAATGCCCATCAACGGTTGATATCGGAGAGACTGGTCGTAGGTTGGCGGACAGATTCAGAGAACACCGTAGGGATGTCATCAACGGGAGAAATGACCTTCCTGTACCCGCCCATTTCAACCAAGAGAACCACGCACTCGAAGATCTAAAGGTTGCAGTTTTGAGGGCATGCCTAGCCAACCAACAATACCGAAAGAAGCAGGAGATGCGGTTCATTTTTAAATATGGAACTGTTAGTCCGAGTGGCATGAATCAGGACTTTAGTTTTGCGTAAATTCGTTTTTTACTTGCACGCGCGCCGGAATGCGCTAGCACGTATGTTGCGCGCACGCGCGCTTTTATGAATTTAGGCATGTGAGTAACTTTAACGAACTTTTCAACAGTATAGTTTTGTACCCTGAAGAAGGCAGCATTGCCGAAACGTCGGTTTCGAATTATCTTTCAGCGTCTATTTTATAACTTTTGAATTCACATTTATTAACTACGCTGCGCAGATTTACAATTTTTATTACTTCGACGACTTTGAACGTGCTGACGTTGTTGAGGCGAGCTTCGAGGACTTCGAGCGCAATTGGATTTGCTGCAGGTTATTTTTTAAGGTTAGTTGTAGTATATTGAATACTGATTATTGTTATGGGTGGTTAAATCTTCTGGTAAACCACTTTCACTTTTTGAAGGAACCGTTTGATATGTTTCGATTTACGATCACGGAGCTGAAGCGACGCCATCGAGCACATGGTTTTGAATGCGAAGATATACTCCTCAGGTTACCTTTTTGCGTTTAATATTTCGTCTAGTTCTTGAATATTGATCATGAATTCGTATCTGTTGGTAAAAAGCTCAATAATTTTTGCTGAAAGCATCTTTTTTATTTGCCCAAGCGAAATTGGTCCCGTAATTTGATCAGATGTTAAGTATGTTCCCTTGGAGAAATGCATTTCTTGACTGTGTTTTGATGCGATTGCACGGGAAAATAACAAATCATAACTAATTTAGATTTCTTCTTTTCTATCCAAATTTTCAGGAAATGTTGCTGACACAAGAGGGATCATTTTCTTTTTCAATTCTTTCTACAATTACATATCACTTTGATAAAAAAAAAAAACACATTTTCCTCAGATGTAATAAAATGTTTTGGTTAAGTTTGTTATTTTAAGATTTTTTTTCATAAAAGTGCTGAGTTTTTATGATGGGATTTAATTTTTTTCTGAGAAGCCCATTTTATACACTTTTTAAAATGAGATATTGTAAGCCATATTGCTGTAAATGGTTGTGGACAAATAAAATCAACTTTCGATTTGGTAAATTTCGCCTGTTTTTTACAAACTTTATGTAAGCTATTATAGAGGTGTAACGTATATTGACAACAAACCCTAAGATTGCGTAGTACGGTATACGGACTGAAAATCATCTTTAACAGAGACATGCAGGTTTTTAATGATAACTACCCAACGTGATGGCCAACCAATTTCAATGCTCAACAAAAGTTTTATTGAAAATCCCTCGACTCAAAAGTGTTCTGGCCCGCACTTCCTAACCCTTGGTTAGTTCTAGTTTATTCATTAAACTTTGCTCTCTCTCCTAGAAGGGATGTATTGTTCTGATTGTCTTCAACAAAAAAGGCCCAATCAAATGCCCCTCATCCCTACTCGTGTGACGTCAAATCATCATTTGATTTATTCAAGAAAGGATGTTTTTGTCCACTATGGTGGCGGCCATATTGTTTACATGTTGTAGACTCAACTATGCCGTTTTCAAAACTAAAATTTACCCTTTGAAGTGGTTAATCGAAAGAATAAATACTAAGAAGCACTCGACAGTTCGAACGGTGGAGAGTTCCTGGCGAAGGAATCATGCTTTGTTTGACAGTTGTAGAACCACAATGCGAGAAAATAGAGAAAATTGCAAGAGTTTGAAATGCAGCCTTTATGCGGTCATGGGCCGATGAAAACCGCGAAAATTTAGGTCAAAGGACGAAGCCCCGTTCACGGTGTGAAATAACCAAATGAACGTGAAACTTTACACAAACCTAGACCAACCATCCCACAAAAAGATAAATACAATAAACATTCCAAACTCGCTGGCTACTCAAAATGGTCTTGAAACTAATGCTTATTTTCATTAAAATAAAAGTGTTTCTGGTATGTAATTTTCTCTAAATTAAATCTCATATCTCGAAAGATGAAGAAAAAAGCTCAAAGTTTCAAGCTCTGATTCAAACTCTTTCCCACTCAGGGAAGGTCGAATATGCGTGCGATACTTGCGGCTCACAATTCACAATCAAAACCGATTCACAAACGCGTTCTTGACATCTGGAGTCCGTGAATGTCACCAAACAAACACTAACGAAAACGTCACTTGAAATATAACTTTATTTCGTTTGTGCTTCTTCGCGATTATTTCAACTCTTTCAACTTCTACAGAAACGGCCAACTACCCGGGAACCAAATTGGTAGGAGTTGCGTTCAAGCTAAGAAAGAAAAATTCAGTTTCCTCAATGTTAAGCAAGATGGCGGACGAAACGGTGCCTGTACTTATGTCGTCCCTGTCGTCACTGGTGAAAACGGCGCCAGAAGAATGAATATGTTGCCATGGCAACCGATTTTTGACAGGCAGTATTTTTCAGAAAATGGAAAAATCCCTTTTTTAAATGAAAAAATACTTGTCTTTCTGTAGGGTTTACGTTTGTTGGCTCAAGTTAGCGAAATTTATTGGTTAATTACTTTTTGGTCAATTTCGGCGCTTTCCTGAAGTTTTGGGAAGACCTAGAAATCTAAGATGGCTTCCAATTCTCAATCATGACGTTATTACACGTCATACTACGTCATCACTTCCTTGCGGACCTCAAAGGGAAATCTTTGTCTATACTCCGCGTTTCTCGCGGCTCGCTAGAAATCGCGCGCGCGTGACAACTTAGAAGAAGAAAGAGATCAGACTGCTTGCAGTCTACCTCCGAGTCTCATTAGCGAGTTTACGCAACAGGATGGGACGGCAAATTATGCTTGTGTGACCAACGTGACGGCCAAGTATTCATGACTCTAGATTGTAACATTCCTACCGCTCGTGGTTTTCAGGTTGTCACAGATGAGATAACACGAGTTTCAGTCGAAAATCGCCTATAAAGATGTCATGTTGGTCACACAACGATATTTCACCGTCCACTTCCCTCAGTCGTCCTGTTGCGTAAGCTCACTATTGTCAAAGCTTTTATATTTGAGAAGTTATGGACGGCTGGGGCGGAATCCGGCCTCAGAAAACAAGAAAAGAAAAGCCGAGGCTAGATAGGGTTGACGACGAATTGCCTCTCCGAAAACCAAAGGGATTAGGTTTTCAGCGTTACGAAAGTTTAAGGTGACCTCACGCTGAACTGGAAAAGCGGATATTGTCTTTCCCAACAGATATTCAGACAGAAACGAATCATTGGCCGCGCTCCCTGTAAGATACTAGCTTGCCTTTATCCGCGCTTTCAAACACGTATTTACCCCTCCGAAAATAAAAGTGATTAGTTCTTCATGATCAGTGCCAGTGCGAAAGTTTGAAGCGACCTACATTCCATAGGGAAAACCCAAGCATTTCTTCACAAACGTGACTGTCCAAATTTCTTGTGATGAGCGCAGGTAAAAAAATGTCCCACTATTGACTGCAACCGCGAGGTTGCTGTATTCTCGGTTTTCACTGTCACGCCATTGAAAAAAAAAATCGAAACCATTCCATGAATGAACTCAAGAAATTGACATGGTATAGAGGATAAATAAATAAGGCATCTGTCCAAGTGTCAGGTTTGTGCGGCATTCCGTACTCGAGTTATTTGACAAAATGTTCCACGTAAATTTTTAGAGCTTAGTATGGAGACACCATGTTTGTGTCCCTCTGAGGGGCACAAACATGGCGGCCGGAAATAGGAAAAAACATCTGGAGTTCACTTTTGCCAGAAAAGAGGTTTGTTTTCCCTTGTGAATTTTCGAATGTTTAGATTAATATTTCTCCTCAAACTTAAATTGTTTAGAATGTTGAAAATCACCCGAAGAGTCATTTTTAAGATACGGAAAAGTTCTGTCACGGCTGTCCTCCTGATGTCACGCACGATGGAAACTCGGAAATTGAAACTGTTCTATTTTCAAAAGGAAGCACGACATCTAGCTAAGAAATTGTGAACAGACACATTTTTAGATAATCTTTCCTTGAATGAAGGTAAAAATTTTGTAGGCCTCCCAGTTTTGAATTCTAGAATTTGGTGACGTCACGTGAAAACCGAGAATAAAGAAGTAGACGAGACGCACTGATTTTGACGAAGACGCCCCCCCCCCCCTCTCCAAGACCACCGAATACTCAGGGGCACCCCGACGGTTCGTTTCGGTTCATGCAAATTGCCGCAGAAATTTGGACTGAACTAGCGTTTTCTCGGGCGTTTTCTTTAGTGGTCTGTCACCTAAGACTTAAGTGACACAAGGAAAGCTAATTGCATTTGTTTTCAAAGGGATGTAGACTGCGGGAGCAGTCATTTCCTTCCTCTAAGTTTCGATAAGTTGATCTAAGTTCACTAGTGCACGATGGATCAAGAGAGAGTAGGGAGGGGACAAGCCGCGAGCCGTGAGACGCCCTCCCTGTGTGCTTTTCTATTTTGCATAATTTTACCGTACGTGATCGGTATCACTTTACGCGCGTGATCTGAGACAAAATTTCGCTGCTCGCAGTCTAAAATAGATTTAAAAAAGTAGGTAAGAGAGCGAATAAAAATCAGGTAGCAATTTTGCCATCAGCTCGGAAATTCGGGAGAGATTTTAAGTTCAAAAAAAAAAAAAAAAAAAAAAAACCAGGTCAAACTGACATGATACACCAGGGTTATAAGCTCCTGGTTATACAAATATTCCTTTATAAAACGGCTTGAAAACGATCTTGGAAACTACAGTATTTTGCAGCACTTTTCTTTAATATTCTCGTTGGGTGTAACTCTTCCCACCCTACTCCCCCTACCCCCCTGGCCCTCCCGGGAGGCGTTTCATTGGCGCGAAAACTGCGCATAATCGAGCAATTCGCAGACGTATCGCAGACATGGTCCAGACAGGTCAGCTCAGCTTGTTCGTTGAAGCTCTTTTTTTTTTAGAAAATGTGGCTCCGACTTGTCAGATATTGGATAAAGTCTGAAGCTCTTCCTCTTCATGATGTCACGTAGGCTTATCATTTACGTTGAAATTTGAGAAGATTGGAAACCAGTATCTTGACAGTTTCGAGAATTGAGCAATCGAGTTTACCCGATGACCTTTAGTTCAAGCAGCTATTTCTAAAACTGGAAAATGGACATTTCATTTTTATGGGTTTGTACTTGTGCAGCAAGCTTAATTCTTCTTGCATTTCCAAACGAATGTGACGGAACTTTAGCAGCAAATGGAGCTAACGTTTGTTCAAGATCTCAAAGGTAAGAGTAAGCTTTAAACCTAGCTTTTGTCACACAGTTTCGTTTCACAATTGTGTTCATGATGAGTTTCTGTACAGTTTATGCGCACTTATTCGCTCCAGTCAAGATTCAGTAAATTAGTTACTGTAGGCTCAGAAAATTCAACTGGGCCAGTAATATGTAATGACCCCGATAACATTATAAACAACTCAGCGTTACTGAATTTTGATATCTGGCAAGTGGCTTGTTCATGATGGTTGATTTGCAGGTGGAAAAAGATACTGAGCTTCGATCGAATGTTAAATACTTTTAAGCTTATATGAAACAAGGTGATCTGGTAAAAATCTGTGAGCTGTGAGCAAATTATGCGAGTCACGACCCTGTTGGGCGCCACAAATAACCTGTATTGGCCGTTGTATCTCTCTATCTACTATTAATTTGCCTCCATCAAAATTGATGATTTTCCCTCTCCTCCTTCCCGCGAATTTTTATTCCAACTTATTGGAACATAAAAAGTGGGGTCACTTTGAAGGTTGTGAAATATTTCCACTCGTTCCATTTGCATTTCAACTGGCTGGACTGGAAATATTGTCAAAATTGAGTGGCCTTGGTTATTTTGTGATCTAACCTATTGGTGAATGAAGGGAACATAATAAGAAATCCTAGAAGATTACCATTTCATGTTTACATAATTTGAAGAAATAGTATGGCTGTGTCATCTTGGGAGAAAATTTCGGATCTTGTGTCTTATGGGGGGCCTTGATTGATGGTAATGGTTGATATGTCAGTCAACTGATGGTTGATATCTCAGTCGATGCATCCACCGAGTAACGGTCGATTGTCGGTCGAGTAACGGGCAATTGTCGGTTGAGCATTGGCCGCTATATAGGTTGTTTTCACCTCACACATCGTCACACAAGTGAAAAAATAAAATCCTCAACCATTCAATAGATAAAGTCAAGAAATTGATATGTTGTAGAAGAGTGATACATAAACAACGTGTGAAAGCCACAGGGCTGTGCGATATCTCCTAATTGAGTTATTCGAGAAAATGTACCACGGAAAATTACAGAGTTTAGTATGGGACGCCATGTTGGTGCCCCGTCTGATGGGCACCAACATGGCGGCCGGAAACCAGCAAAAACATCTGGAGTTTACCTTGGCTATTTCAAAGCCTTTCGTCTCTCTGCTGAACTTTCACACATTGACATTAACGCTTCTATTACATGTTAGCTGATCAGACCTAAAAAAAACACGAGGCGAATCGATGTTTTCATGTACGTGACATGCTTAGAGCAGCAATCCTTCTGTCACGCACTGCGCAAAAATCTAAAATTCAAACTGCTCTATTTTCAAAACAAAGAATGCTATCCTGCTGAAAACAAGCAAGCCGATGAAAATTTAGATTTTCTTATATGTGATGAAGATAAAAACCCAAAATTGTGTTTAGTTATGAATTTCAGTTTTTTATGACGTCATGTGAAAAAACAAGAATAGGAGACGTATTGACCGATCATTGGATCATCTTCGGTCGAGAGATTGAGCGACAGTCGTTGCAATAGCATCGGCAGTGTGTCGGCAATATATCAGTAAACCGTCGGTGAAGCATCGGTAAAGTATTGGTCGATGCATCGGCCGATACTTGGTCGACACTAAAAGGAACGAGGATTTTGCCCGCAACGGCAAAGTATAAAAAAAGTACAAGTCCGTGTCAAAAATATACAAGAATAACAAAGGAAAAGACCAGCAAAGTGTGATAGGAAAAGCGAAAAAAGCAATTAGCTTGTTAGCAAAAATTGCAAATACCGAGAATTCCGCGGGAACTAATTTTTGCGAATTAGAACTCGCAAAATTTTCATGCTACACGGTAATATGGTAAAATGATGCAACAGTGGAAGAATAAAATGAGATAACGACAGACTATTGACCGACTATCGGTCGTTACTATATTGGCCATCAGCTGATATGACGACCGATATGGCGGTGCGCTATGTGCACGAATGTCGATCGAGATAATGACGAAGTGTCGAAAAAACATATTGATAGAATATTGACCAATATATCAGCTGATACTATTGTCCGGTAAGCGGTGAAATATTGATGAAGTATCAGTGATGTGTTGCTAAAGGGTCGGTGTATTGCTATCTATATCGGCTGAGAGCCACCTTGGTCGATACGACGACCGCCATAGCAGTACGACATCTACCGAGTCATCCCAAATTATCGACCAAGTGTCGACTGAGTTGCGACCGAGGCTTGACCGAGATCTCGACTGTCAGTCGACCTTGAGTCCCCCTATAAGACACAAGATCCAAAATTTCCTTAAAATAAGGGGTTAATTTTCTAAAGAAGATGTGGTGCTGTGTCGGTGGGGAGTGGAAACCAATATTTGGTTTTATCAACAGAGTAATGTAAAGGTAATTAAGAGATTCAAGAGCTGACATTTTGAGTATTACAGTTGTAGCCCTTCATCAGAAGGAATCTGCTCTGATTAAGGTGGCCAAATTACCTTAGTTATCAACTTGATAAAAACAAATACAGTCAAAGCAAGATCCTTGTGAGTACTCTCTTAGGTGAGCATCTCTAGTTATGACTGACACTATGAAACCCTGTTTTAACTTTCAGCCATTTGAACTCCTTTAATTAAAAGCTCCCGTAAGCGAGTCCACTCCTAGAAGTGACCCTGACCACTTTAATTGGGAATTGCGAAGAGGCTTTTTGTCTTTGTTTGGAAGCTCTTTTATTAATTTAAGCGACCACTCAAAGAGTTTGATGTACTGTACATAGAATTCAACATAATTCTCGATCTAAAACAATCATCTATTAAGAATTATTCTTCAAGTGCTAGAGTCAGAATGTCACATCAAACTGCAACGATTAATGTGCACTTTATATACAGTGAACTAATAACACATAAGCACATTCTTTGATAACCATTGTGTAACTTACTACCCATACATGAGACACTGCAATCATCTGAATAAATGTTTAGGTTTTAATCTCAGTAGATGTGTGATGGTTACTTTCCCCTGCCGTGCCTAACGAAAAAAAAACTTCCATAAGTAACCAGCCTCTATTGTTTAAGTGATTGGTCGCTTACGAGAGCTTATTCTCTTAAGCGACCAGCTCTTGTTACGACCGCTTTTTCAAATTCCCGAGGTGGTCACTTATGAGAGCTTCTACTGTATAGTCCTTATGCAAAAATGGCCGACATTTTAATATTCTTTTCTTTGCATTCAAGTTAGCCTTACTAACCTCGGTCTTGAGTCCAAAAAACAAAAAAAAACCAGGCTAGTCAGGCTAATTTGAATGCAGACAAAACAATATTAAAATTTCAGACATTTTTGCATAGGGTCTATTAGAGCACTTCTTTTAGTTCTACGCCTTTAATGACAGTTCGACCGCAACAAGATACAAAACTGGAAAGCATTGTTGATTAGCATAGCAGTCATGCTGTAAGTATCACAGCAGGGCTAAAGTACAAGTCACAGGTCAAAGGTCACAGGTCAGAGTAGAAAATAAAGAAAAATAAATGGAATTAAAGACAAAAATTTAAAAAATAAAAAAAAATTAATAAAAATGACAAATAATGACAAATTAAAATCCTTTTTTTACTGTAAGTAAACATGGAAAAGCAAGATATGACTTGCTGTGTGTAAAATAATATGGTTCATCAGCAAGGACTTGAACCTTAATCTTGTGTGGTGTAGCAGTTGTTCAAGTCCCCGCTGGACTGTTACCTAGCCTTTTCTCAGCGGTGCACCATAACTGACGGATGAAGGGGAGCAGGGGACTTCTGTGTTGTTGATGTATCACTGTTGTGGTGGAATTTACAGACCGACAAAAAGTTTTGTCCAAGATTGTAGTTGTCACTCTTCCTGTTTTCTTCTGTTGTTTTTACCCCAAGCCACCCACTCCCTCCATTTGAAAAGTCTTCCCAAACTTGCCCTTGTTTTTGTACCAGTGCTGTTAAAAGGACCAGGGACGTATTGTGGTTATCAATAATATGTTTGAGCCCTGGTTACTTTGATGGACAAGCAAAACAAGCCCAGAATTCATTTTTCCAAACCATTCTCCTTATACCCTAGTCTATTTAAAAATAAGTGATAGCCCAGTATTTTATTTCAGTTTTTCACAGTCATACCGACGATCCTATCAGATGAGCTGGAAGAAACAGTCAACCACCAAATGTGGACTCTGGGGGTGGGGGCGATGCAAGGTATACAGGTGAGGTAGGGGGTGGGCATAGACATCTCACAGTACACAGATATTTTAAAAGCAATGTACTAGATTGTAGTGGGGGAGTGGTACACAGTGCACAGCAGAGATAGACTGTGGGGAGGGGGAAGGACATTTTACAGTAGCTAAGTAAGCAAGGTGGACAGTGGGGTTGTTTAACATTTATAGCCAGTTGCTGATAGGCATGTAAGAGATGACATTATATGGGTCAGGTGCTTTAGCATAATGTAGTTAGCAGTGACATGAAATATCTGATCTTATTATAGTAGTGTATGTAATAATTAAAAAATTGACACTACTATAATAATACTATAATAATATTATAGTATTATTATAGTAGTGTCAATTTTTTAAGCTTGTATTTTAACTGCAATAGTGAATAATAAAAAGTTATCATTACAGTTAACTCTCTCTAAGCGGACACCTCTCTAAGGCGGACACCTCTTTAAGGCGGACAGAAAATTTAGTCCCTGCCGAATTTCACTTGTTTCTCTGTAACTGAACTCTCTCTAAGGCAGACAGCGGACACTTTTTCCAACATGTTGGTTCAAAAAACCTCTCAAAGCGGACACCGGATGTTTTTGAAATTTTATAACAGGTCCAAAATTCCGACAAATTAGTGCAATCTGATAATAGTGGTTTTAATAAAATATACCAGACCTTACAATATGTCTTAATACAATATTAAAGTCACTTTTCCCGTCATTCAGATAAAACAACTCATTGTTCAATGTTCAAAGTGTGTATGAACTGTGTTGGATTCCGTAAGGAATATATAAAAGAGACACAGCCGGCCCGTCATGACTACATTATACACTGTAATTAAAGTAATGAAGCACTGCTTTCAGTTTTGATGTTCGGGTATCAGTTTACATGAACTCTCTCTAAGGTGGACACCTCTCTAAGGCGGACAGTAAATCTGGTACCGAGGGTGTCCGCCTTAGAGAGAGTTGACTGTATCATTATATATAATTTAATTATGTGAACTAGAAAAAAATGCAGTAGTTTGATTTCCAAGATTGATTAGTTGATCATGTAAATTCAATTATGTTTTTCTCTTTTTCAGAACAGTGTATGGAATTGCCTATAGATTAGCCACACGGCAGGCATACAGGAATGTTTATTTTTGCTGTCCTGGATGGAAGCAACAAGGGCAAGGCTGTCCAACTGGTAAGAAATTATTTGTTTGTTGGCTTTCACTGTTTTAAACATTTTCTGAAAGTCTGAAAAAATTTTTTAATACTTGTCAAAATGACATTCACAATAACAATCATCATCATCATCATCATCATCATCATCATCATCATCATCGTCATCATCATCCTCATTATACTAAGTCTCCACCAAAATCAAATGGAGGGAATTAGTTGCAATGATTACAATCTCGTACTCAGAGTCCTTAGAGTCTTTGGCCAGCAGTTGGTTGCAAGGAGAGACTCTGGGATCCGAATTATTTTCAAGCACTTTATCATGAACCTCTTGCTTGGGAGAAGGTGCCAGTGCTTCCCGTGTTATTGATGTCCATTACAAAAATTACTTATACTGTAACTAATAATATATTTGTGGTAGACCCATCAGGTATAAAGTCTTTAATATTTCTTCAGCCATCTTTCAGTGAGCTCACTACTGAACATCGAAAGCATTTGATGATAATGTCTATACACTGTAGCTCTAATAAATAAATAAGCCCAGTGGGTAGGTTGAAAAATAAGTTCTGAAATGTATGGGCCATGGACATGATTAACTCTCAGTTGTACTGCTATGAGACCTCTAAATCAACACACGCTTGACGATAGACTTCTGTCAATCAAACACAGTATATCGGTACTATTTTATAGATGCAATTTATGAATGTCACTAACACCAAAGCATTGAATGGGGATGCTAATATTAGCTGGGCAATTGGTTGTGTTCTCAGAAAGTCAATTTGCCTGGCGCCTGGCCGTTCTTTAAGCCCCCTGGGTGGGCTTATTTTCACAGGAGCTCATGTTCAGTATTTTATCTTTATATCCGTAGCTATATGCACAAATGCCTGTGTAAATGGAACTTGCTCTAAACCAGACACTTGCTCTTGCAATGCTGGTTTTTATGGACAGATATGTGACAGAGGTGAGCACTTTAAGAGTTTTTATTTACGTCTTAAGAGTTCACCCCACACAAACTGCAGGGACTCAAAGATAATAACAGTGGGCTTGACCAGTTTGTCATTTTAATGAGAAATTTAACAGTGAGCTTTGTGGAGATGTTGTGCCCACATGAAATTTTTAAATCTTACTAGTTAGCAAAATAGAATTTTTTTCCTATGATAATTTTCTACTACATAACTGGTGGCGTAGGTGTTGTTCTTGTCAAAACAAAATTGCAGCAGTTGAGATGCGTGATTAAGCCATGGGAATCAAAATACTTCAACCTGGCTTGCATTCTTTCACTGCACTACTTTATAAATAACGCATTTGTACAAATAATAACTAGGAACAAGGCGGCTCCCTAACAAATATTTCAAGGAGCCCACAAGGCCAGAAGCGAAAATTTGGAGCCCAACATGTGAAGTGTTAGATGCTGCTGCAAAAATTTAGGTGCCCAGGGGATACCGGGGTTTCTGTTCTAAGGCAACAGCCTTGGGAAAAAAAACAGTAACATGTTGGCATATAAATAATACTACCAGCTATATATATTGAGTAGGTTATTTTATAATTAGTAGCATGCGAATTTGATGGCTGTAGTGAACAGTAGCACTGCCTCTTAAAGTGCCCTTAACCCTTAAATTTGTTTTCTTTTGGTAGATTTCCATTTCTGTGAAGAACTCATTTTCGAAACTTTTTTCCAAAAATATTGAATCCTTTTTTTTTATGAGCGCTAAAAGTTACTGAAATTTTTAAATTTTTGCGCGCTTTAAGCCCCGCTGGACAAATTTTTGTCTCGTGGGCTCATTAGGAACGAGCCAATGAGAAGCGACACTTTCTTAGCTGTGACGTAAGAAAAGGCCTCCCATGATCAGAAGGAATCTTATGCATGCTGATTCCTTTCTCTACATTTCGAGAGTTGCTTCATCCAAAAACCACACAATTTTCAACCATTTTCTCTGTTTACAATTGAAGCATTACCGCGAATCTTCAGATATTTTTGCACGATGGCCTTTTCTTACGTCACGCTCCATATTTGGCCAAGTGGGGGACTAATGCGAACAATAGGAGAAAATATCGACAAGACTGTCTTCACTTCTAGCGCTTGTAAAAACAAAAGGATTCAATGTTTCCCAAACATTTTTTCGAAAATGAGTTCTTGAAAGATATGGAAATCTAGCAAAAGAAAACAAATTGAAGGGTTAGGGGCACTTTAACCCCCGACGCCCGACTGAGATCCACACCACATTCTCTGCAGTCATCTTGATTATTTTGTTTAAAGACAAAGTCAGTGCAAAAATGATAAAAACAGTATGTGTTAGGATGTATTTGTAGCCAACTATCCCGCTCAGCTTAAAGAATAATTATTATATTTATTATTGCTGAAGGCATCTGATGCCAAATAATTCATAGCATTTTTGATTCATAACTCTGAAAGATCATTTTAGTACATTTATAGCTTCCAATCTTTGATCCATTTCTTTTCTTACCAGAATGTCCTTCTCATAAGTGGGGCCCTCATTGTAGACATGACTGTAAGTGCAAAAATGGAGCCAAGTGTGATTCACGCACAGGGTCTTGTGCCTGCATGCCTGGATGGCAAGGGCAGTTCTGTGAAAAGCCATGTGACCAGGGCTTTTTCGGTGACAGATGCCAACAACAGTGTCTTTGTATGAATGGTGCTGCCTGTGATCCTGTTACAGGGAACTGCACATGTGCACCAGGTTACAGAGGGAAACAGTAAGTACATTGAAATATGAGTTAAATTCAATATTTTTTTTAAAGTTTAAGTTGCACACTGACAATTCATACTTGTTCATTAGTCGCTGAATGTCTGTGTAAGTTCTGTAATATACTACTCCTCATGGCACACCCCAGTGAAAAAACTGTTTACAACTTACAACCAACAACCTTTCGTGGATGAAAACAAGCTTCATTATTACATCTAGATAGATCGCTGAAGCAGTAAAGGATAGAAAGCCTTGACGAAAGCATGTAGCTGTTAATTATTGGAGGACTTCTAGACTGCTTTTGGTTGAAAAGTAAAAAGACAAATATTTACTGATTACTTTTACTTAATTATTATGGTGGCTAAATTACCTTTATTTATCAACTCTGTGATAAAACCGAACATTTGTTTCCACTGTCTCCCACTGATATAGCACTATTGACAGTTCTTACGGAACTAATCCCCATATCTACCATATAGTGATGGCTATTGTTGATCTTGAAATGGGCATGTTAAAGTTCCAGTCGTTGATTATTTGTGACAATTTCTTTCTATTAAAAATGAATGAGTTTATAATGCTTGGAGAGCACATCAGCGGTATACTAGCTGAACAAGCATTTAACAGGTAACCTCCCTAAATTAACACATACTGTCAATAATCTACTAACAGGCACCTTCCACAGACGACACCTCTCAAGGGGGCACAAAGACAAGAGCCACATACATTTTTAACCCTTTAACCTCTAATATGAAAGAACAAATTCTCCTATCTTGTCCCCATAATTTCTCAGAAAAGTACTGGGGAGAAGTTATTAAAATGCCAAGAAAATTCATCTTGGGTGATCATATCCTTAATTCTTGTGAGCTCAGGGTTTGAATAAGCACTGATATTACAAGGAGAAATTTGATTCTGATCATTGTTAGGGCCTTAAGGGTACAACACTCCATAAACTTTGCCTCTGCAAAATGGACACTGGAATTTAGTGCTGAGGGTTATATCTGCTTATCAAAGCTTTGACTGGAATATTTTTCTCAGGTGTGAGCTTGAATGTATCCAAGGTTGGTACGGCAAGGACTGTGACAGCAGATGTACCTGCTTTAATGGTGCTGACTGTCACCATATTACAGGCAAATGTAACTGTACAGCAGGGTGGCAGGTATTCTAGTTTTATGTTACTGTTGTTATCAGATTAATGTCCTGTCTTGTCCCAAGGATCAGTTTCCGTTATTGCCACTCTACTTGTCAATATTTTGTGTAATTTTTCAGTGGTCATTAATTAGATTTAAATTTTCCTGAGGTGGTAAAATTTCATTTTTCATATTCCATTGCGTACATCAGACTTCATTATGTTGTGGCAGTCAGTGATTTTGCTTCCTGTAGTTGGCAGTTCATTATTTACCAAGGAAAAAAAATGGTCTTCCTGTGAGCCATGCTAAGTTCTTGTGTTACACTGGATCACTTATCAGGCAAGAGGATCGATCTGCATGTACCCTTACTCCAGTTATACTCCCTACGACTTTGCCTTCATCAGCATTACACACAGGCAGGTTGTAACTAGCTTGGTTGGCACTGTAGACATCAGATCTAAAGGTCATTGGTTCAAGGCCTAGCCTCTGTCATGGTGTTGTAAACTTCCTTGCACTTCCTGAACTTTATGCCATAAAATATATGGTCTCTCCTCACTCCGTTTTACTTATAGTTGAACCATGTTTTACAGAACCACTTAAAACACTCAGACACCTCATTATTACATACAGTTTTCTTGGTTCCACCCCATACATTTTCAATAAAATTAACCTGCATAATAATGTTACTTTGATAACATGGACACTTTTTCTGGTACCAACTGTTTTAATTTGTAATAACACGGTTCAACTGTATAAATTGTTACTGATAACATGCTACTAGGGGTTCCCTGTGATCTACTAGCATCCCATCCCATCCTTGGGTAGCCTGTTCCAGGCACTTGGCATATCGCAGGAGACACGAAGGAACAGACAAGAGGAACAAAAAAGATAGGGGACTGGCCAGTCCCCATCGTCTTTGTTCCTCTCGCCTGTTCCTTTGCTCCTTTTAATGTACACTGTAACTAAGAGCCTGGAACAGGCTTATCCTTGGGGAAGTAGCGATGCTCCTACAGTAGTTATTTATAAGCTTCATGCGCCAGCCTGTATTCAATGCTGGGGCTCACATGTGATTTTACTCCTTACCTTTAAATACCTTGCCTTACACAGATTCAGTTTACATACGTGATCATATACACCATGTACCGTTACAGACCCCTTTAAAATTTATTGACTCAGAATTCAGAAATAGATGAGTCATTAACAGCTGTTCTTATTGATCTTAAGGGGGATCTGTGCAATGGAAAATGTCCAGAGGGTACCTATGGATATAACTGTTCCCTGAAGTGTATTAACTGTCTGAATGGTGCAGTCTGTAATCATGTTAATGGAACTTGTACTTGTGCTCCAGGATATCGTGGATATAGGTAAATGTTTGTGTCACCCATTTGTCTAAAACATCCTCAATCTGAAGTAAGTTGTTTAAATGTCATCTGATAGTGCAGTTTTGTGTTATCAGTATTTTTGTTTTTGCTTTAATTAGTAGTTTTTTTTTTTTGACATAATTTTAATTTATAGCCATCATGATGTGTCAAATTGTCCTATATTAAACTTTTTATGGTACATTATTTATAATAACACAGGATACCTGTATATAATCATGTTTTATCTATTGATTAATAGTTATTATTGGTTTTATTATAATACGCATTGGAAACCCATGACATTTTACAATTTTCATTTTACGCTGCTCCATTTTTTTCCCTGTCTAATAGTACATAACAATATTGTGATTTCTGAACCTTCCTATCTGTGCCAGATGTGAAGATATCTGCCCGGTAGGAACCTATGGGCATTTCTGTGCTGAAGAATGCCGCTGTAGAAATGGCAGCTGTTCACCAATGGATGGATCATGTAACTGTACCATTGGTTACACAGGGGCATACTGTGATAAGCCGTGCTCAGCTGGGTCAGCTGGACTTAACTGCACCAAACATTGCAACTGTACAACGCATGGAACCTGCAACCAGTTCACTGGAAGATGCCAGTAGGTATTAGCATAATAAGTGACCACTTTTAAATTATTTTATCATTTAATATATTAAATTGTTGTTGCTATTTTTGAGGCAAGCAGTAATCTTCAAATGTGAGGGGTCGGTTGAAATAGTAAGTAATAATTAAAAATAATCAATGAGATAATAATGAAGGGGTGCCTCGAAAATAGCCCTTAGTAACTTCTGATAAAGTGCTAGATTCTCATTCCAAATTACTTTGTGTTTCCTTGTGTAAAGGGGGAGTATTTAACATGAGATCAAGAGTCACTTAGGGCCTTTTCCACACACCATTTCATTAAGTGTCTTGAGATAATTTGCTGGCTCGTGATGCTTGATTGATTGGGGGGGGGGGGGGTGGTGCTCCTTGTAATCTTTTTGGTGGCGTTAACTGCTTGTTCTACAAATCATGGCTCAGTTTGAGACCAAAATAAATGTTTAACTTGATAACAACATGTCTTGTTGGATATGTATGGTCAAACCTCCTGCAAGCGATCACCCAAAATGTCAAGCCTAGGTGGTTGCTTACAAGAGGTCAGATCACAAGCATAAGGTGACTTCAGAGATAAACCCCATTCACCAGTGTTCATCTAAACCCTTTTAATAACTTAAGTAGCCACAACTAAGCTTTTAACTTTCCAAAATTACAGTGTATATTGCCAAAGAATTTCAGTATCCAAGTTGATGGTTTGCCTGTGATAAATTACCTAATGTGGGGAATGGGACTAGTCTATTTTGGGAAACCCGGTACCTCTGATAAATGATTCATGTCTCCTGTATTCCCCTAAAACATAGCTGTCATAATGTAACAAAGGCAAATTGTCCAACTTCCAATTGAGGATAGATATGAGGACACATGTGACAAGTGGTTGTATACAGGAGATTAAAAACAAAAGAAAATTTTGCAAACTGTCATTTCTAAAAGTGGTCACAATCACCTACGAGAGGTTGTTGCTTACAAGAGGTTAGTGAATTCACTGGGAAAATTTTTGTAATTTGGAAAAGAGGTCACTCAAGAGAAGTGGTCGCTTACAGGAGGTGGTCGCAAGGGGAGGTTTGACTGTACTAGTAATGGAAATAGGTGGCTCTAACATGTCAACAATATTTTTTTCCTGAATGGGGCACTTGCTGCTTTGTTGCTGTCAAGACTTGCACTCTGTGACTTATCCAGAGGAGTTACAACTTACAGTGTATACGGCTAAATTTTCATCTTTTTAATTTTCTGACACCTTTTCCTGCAGGTGTCAACCTGGTTTTCAAGGGGATCGTTGCAAGCTGGCTTGTAGAGAAGGTTTCTTTGGTCCTCAGTGCAAAGGAAAATGCCAATGTCTTAACAATGCAACGTGTGATAAGAAGGATGGTACCTGTGACTGTCTGCCAGGATGGATTGGTGTCCTGTGCAACAACCCTTGTCCAGCAGGATACTATGGCAAGAACTGCCAATCAAAGTGCAGGTGTCAAAATGGTGGATCATGTGACCCAGTTGACGGCAACTGCACATGTGTGAAGGAATGGCAAGGAGAGATTTGCGACCTGTGTAAGTCATGTTCATCAGTGTGAATATCTTAACATTCATCAGCATGCTGGCTGGTAACTCAATTCCCCATTCCAGAAACTGTGAGGAGTTTTGGTACAGGCAAGAGACTGTGGGATTGTTAAGGCAGACAGATAGATATAACACAGATGACATATAGATTCTCACCACTTACTTAGGGTATTGTATTTTTCATCTAAAGCAATATTTCCTTTGCAACTGTCTGCCAAAAATTGTTTTTCAAGTAATAATAATTATAATAATAATAAGAAGCTTATAGAGAATGGTATTCACATAGTAATTAAATTAGATTTTAAAAAATGTTCTAAGGATAACCTAAGAATAAAAAGCGGAAATAGCCTGGAAACATTCCATTGGAGACAAAGTCTTAATGTTCATTGGAAGACTATTAAATAAGTATGCACCATGATTAAAAAAAGACTCTTTTGCAACATCTAAATGAAATAATCAATATTTTACTAGAAATCTTCTTCACAAAGTAGTTTTCAAGGAGGTTTTGGGCTAAATATTAATTACAATATAACAACAATGTATCCATAGAAAACTAACAACAATGGCCAAGAAATGAATAAAAGTGCATCTATAATCACCTGCACCACCGATTGGAATAATCCCACAAGCATCACTTGATCTTACCAGCCTCTCCATAGTTTGTGGAGTGGAGAATAGTTTGTATTTATCTAAAATATGTAACTTGTGCAAGCTGCTTTCTTGATTCCTAAGTGGCAATCACCTGCAAAAACTTGTAGTACACAGTCATGTAATAATGCTGTGTGATGGAACAGAAACTGACTGTTTCTTATTTGAGATGGGGATTTTATATGAGGCTAAGGAAGCAGGTCTTTAAAACTTGAAAAGTGATAATAATTTTAATGGTACATTTAATGATGCAAAAAACATCTCTGATTTGGGAGTGTTTTGTTCCTTCATTTTGTTATTACTGTTCGCCAATCCTTCTATACAGTCAGAGAAATTCTTTTTGAACTAATTAATAAGCCTTGTGGTTTCTCATGGGCTTCCTCACCAGCTTTATTTTACCTTTATTACTTGTAATTTACATTTACAGTGTCAAAAAAAATAAGCAATAAACATTATGGTCAATATGAAATATAGCACACTCTAAAGAAATAAAACTAGGAAGCTTCATTTTACTGACAGACTTTTATTAACCTTGCGCTTTTCCCATTTCTGTTTAAGTATGTGATGACTGGACCTTTGGTAGCAATTGCATAAATACCTGTCTTTGCAATCAAACTCAAACTGAGCGGTGAGTGTGCTGACTCATGAAAACCTACATGGTCAATTTTTAGTTTGCAATATGCATGCTGTTTGCCAGTTTCATGTACTTGATTGATAATTGAAGGGCTGAAAGTGTTACCATCTTGTGTGGAATTTTAGGCCAATTTTTTTAAAAATTGTCTGAAGTTTTGCACGTGGCCTTCAGTTTAATCAAAGAAGGTTTTTTTTTTTTGTTTTCACTTCAAACATCTGTTGTTGCTTTCTCTTCTTTTGCTGGTTAAATGACACTGACTAAATATTTTGGCCTCATTTCTTGTTTTAAACTTAGTATAAACTAGTGGGAAAAAATCCAAAACATAATTGTTCTCTAACTAATTGGAAGCCACTTGGAAAAGTTCTTATACTTTTTCTGCAAAATGAATAATCAACCTAAAATTTGACTTACAACGGTTATGCCTTCAGCCCTTCAATTACGTTACTGTACCCCATTTTATGATTGTATGTTAGTACCATAATTTCATACATTAAGTTAGTTTAATTTTATATGTAAATTTGGATTTGATTTTCTTATTGTTATTATTCATTAGTATTATGTACAGCTCATATTTGTGAGGTACATTTAAAAACTGTATAATTGAATTTGCGCTATATAAATAAATATTATTATCATTATTATTATTATTGTTATTATTATTATTATTATTATTATTATTATTATTATTATTATTATTATTATTTCAGCTTTTGAATGTACATGTACTTCTGTGCTCTGGTTACCTTTTATAGTCTTCTGAAGCTGCTGGTTGATGCGTTATTTTTTATGTCTGTCCTTAAGAGTTTGTAGTTTTTGTCTTCTACTATTTGACTAGCTTATGTTGGACAGATCTGCAAATTATTGTAACTTTTATTTGATTTTATTATACTGTTAATCTTCTTGTTGTGGCTGATGTTTCAGATGCCATAAGATAACAGGAAAGTGTTTCTGCAAGAGTGGGTTTACAGGCCTCCACTGTGATAAGCAGATAAGTAAGACATGACTAGAAATAGAATGTATTGCTGTTTACAGTAAGGGCCAAGGTGAAGACATTTTCAGAATGGACTACTAAACTGTGACATCACAAATATATGAATTCATGAAATTATGGAATATATTTAGATGTTCGGAAAAAGCAGGATGAAAAATGCCTACTTTCTAAAAATCAGCATCTTATGGCAATTTATGGGTGGGATATTGGAGCTGTTACCCTCTGATGACTTCGCACAAATCCCTCCAATTTTGTCTCAGTTCTAACATGGAGAACTGAAACGAAATTAGAAGGATTTGTATGGAGTCATCGGGGTATAGCAATTCTATTATCTCACCCCCAATTTGCCATAAGATGTTGATTTTTGGCAAGTAGGCATTTTTCATCATGTAAATCATGCAAGTAGGCATTTTTCCAAACAATTTATTAATAAATCCCATATTTTCATTAAAAAAAAAACGTTTTTGTAAGTTGGGTGTATCAGCTATGGAAGGGTTGGGTTGATAAAAGCCCAGTGTGAAATGTTAAGTCAGATTTAGATCATTCTTAATTTGGCATACATCTTAATATATAAATCCCTGCATGGAAACAGTTGACATACAGCCTGGTGATTATTAGTGTGAACAAAGCAACAAATCATCATCTGAACGCTGCAAAATCACCAGCTGCCAGTACATTTTGAAAGGGGTGACTTTAAGTTTGCAGATAATGTAATGATGGTTTTTTGACTATTGTAATCATTTTGCACGTTAGCAAAGTATAAAACCATGTAGTGAGAATGTAATCTTGTCCTCTTTGATTTGCTTCACAGAGTGCACAGTTGGTTTCTATGGTAACAATTGTGATAAGACATGTAGCTGTCATGGCGCACCATGTGATGTTGTTACTGGTGTGTGTGACTGTCCCGCAGGTGTTATGCTGCCATCTTGTGCTGACAGTAAGAATGTCTACATTTCATCACCTCAAGCTTTTCAAGAAGATTCTTTTGATCTCTTTTTTTTTTTCACCACTCTCTCAAACCAATCACAAGAAACACAAACGCTATTAAGTGAACTAAATCAGAACTAAAAAGAACTCATATGACAGGCGTTATTATTTAACACATAATGTAACACTGCCCAAATATGGTCATGGTGCACTGAATATTCGTCGTCCATAGTCAACAGATATCCTGCGATATACATAATTCCGTGTGTTGGGGAGAAAAATGGCAAAATGAAGATCGTCTGGACCAGAGTGTACTTTGTTATTAATGTGTTAAACAATCTAGCTCAATCTTGTGGAATATTAGCTAGCGTTGCCTCCCACGCAGTCATTATTAGGGGACTGGTCTGGGGAGGATGGGGAGGATGTAATACAAGTCTCCTAACAATGACTGCATGGGCGGCTAGTGGAATATCCCCTGATTTTAGCTGATATTTCACGCAATTTTGTAGGGTAATTATTAACTAACTACTGGAAAGCGTGTGTGCACTGTAAGCAAGTCACACCATGCTATTCACAATTTTTATTGGTTTGACTTCTAATAATTGGTTGAGACTTTGGCACAAGTTTTTCTGACATAATCACTTTGCAAAGCAAATGTGAGTTACTTGTAACACCCAACTGAAAAATACCCCAACAAAGCTAAAGCTGAGTGCATTTCTGTTTTGTTACTAAGCAAGATTTTATTTAAGCACCTCTAAAAATTCCTATTTTAATCAAGAAAGATGATGTTATCTTTGCTTGGGGCACAAGTTTCATGTTGACACAAACCACGTTTCGAACCGGCGCCTGTTTCTTCACTCCACCTCCATGAAAAAGAGCAATATTACCTAGTTTTAGAAACCATAACCGGCTGATAATTTCAGGAGAAATAGAACGAAAGTTAAACCGAATAAGTGCATTTAGACTAATATTTAGGCAATAAATGCAAGGAAACGGTGGTTTGTT